>NC_056728.1:1264224252-1264524252 GCF_019279795.1 Protopterus annectens
TTTGTAATGTATTTTGTCAGGACACAACTGTCCAAAGAGGGACTGTCCCTCGCAAAGCAGGACAGATGGTAACCCTACTGCAGACACCAGATTGTTTGGGCCAACACATAGCCACGGTTAGTGCAGGTTTAGAACATTCATTTGTTTCCTACCTGTGAGCCTTATACCTTTGGCACTTTTGTTGTTTGCCTGTTTCTTCTACGAAATACGTTTATTGTATCCTGACATGACCCCTTTAGGCAACTGTTACATGCAGTATGGTACATAGTTATTTCCTACAATCACAGGGCATTTGGCATTGTATCATTGTTGGTCACGTCACACCTACACACACATTAATTGTCCCTCACACAGTGGATCAGGGGGTATTCTGTTTACGTCAGTGCCTTCATCACCCTTATACCATGTGCCACTATGCGAATGTGTGCAATATATTCTCTCGGGACACGTGCGTCACGGGCAAGTGTTTGATCCTGGGTAGTAGGTCCTGCATGACCATCTAGGGCTGGACAGTCTCGTGCACCACTACTGCACATTCCAACTTCTGTCTAGATATCTACAGGACTGGACTTTGTGTCTTCATACCCATTCTAATGTTTACACAGGTTACTTATCCCATGAGGGATATCCCAAAAATTGAACAAGACCAAAACAAGACAAATACCGAACATTCTTCTGGCGTTAGGAAAATGTGCTGGGGGTTTTACATGCAAGGGATACATAGTTTGCAATCCTGAAACTGCCTAGGGTGACACTACCTACTACATATGCGTAGTGGTCACTATGTGTAGATGTGGCTGCACCAAACCAGTAGGCCAAGTATGGCTGGATTTGGTGGACATTCAGGTATGGGAGCGGGTTGTGTGCTGTGGAGGGGATGCTGGGTAGTCCATTATGCATCCACGTGTGTTGCATTTGATATGGCCAGTTCCATCAGGACCAATCTGTGGGTATGCGCCGGTGACATGTCTATACATTTGTATCGCACATTTTAATATTCATATGTTTGTGGGATTGTGTTCTACAGTATGGCCTGTCTGGTTGTATTGCAGATGTGTATACATGTTTTTCTGTTTCTTTCTGCTTCACCTGGTGCTCCCTCGTACACTTCCAGTTCACCTATTCCGCATACGACACAGTGTCGCCTTGGAGGATTATACCATTACCCATCCCCCCCACACACATATTCCTGATACTCCATCCATCACTGCTTTGGTTGATGGCCCATGACACGGTCAAGGTAACACATTGCATACCCTACATATGTCAGGTACCTGTATGGTTGTGTGGACTACCCTGCCATGTTTGACTTTCCACATGCTATACCTCATGCACATAGGTACACGCCCATACTTTCATGACATGGCTGGTATACCCGGGTAATACCCGTTCAACTGTGACACATCCTGACAAGTTCGGCTTGGACCGCTGATGTCCGGATTTTGGCCGACTGTTCTAATCATTGGTAGGATGCCACCTTTTCCTATGTCCAGGATGGGATATATTACGGACACATATCTGAATGTACTAGACAACATGTACCCACAGTCAATGGTACGGATAATACTGTTCCTTTCAGCCTACATGTTGCCTTATTATTGTAGCAGTTTATATGTACCTTCTGTTTTGTTTACATGCTTATTCTATTTCCTGTCACATTTGGTATGTGAAATACGGACATACCTATTGTATGTGACTATTACATGCATTGTGGGATATAATTTGGTCATACGGTCACTAGATATGTACATTTATCGTGTTTTTTGTTATGGACACATCTGCCCAGCTGTGTACCCTCCCTCACAATATGGGTCAGCTGGTGACCCTGACCATTGGGCTAGATGTACCTATTGGCGGTGCGCTAACATATGATGCATTTCACTTCCACTTGGTATAACTATCTACACTGCGTTGGACTACGGGCACATGGTTTTCAATGTCATTTGTTTGCGAGATAGGGACCCGTTATTCCCTACCGTGCATTTGTGTTTGCTTCATTTTGTGTTCGCAAGAACTGTCTTGCATGCTTTGCATACGTTTCAGTATCCGCGGACACCGACAGATCTGATTACTATTGCTTGCAAATTGTTATATGCAAGCATTTTAGGTTGCACGTCAACAGCTGACATTTCCACGCCTCCGTGTGACACTTCGACATGCCCTATGCACTCGCGCTCCTTTCCTATGCACGTGGCTGTGGCGGCAGCACGCCTTCATTAATATGCATTTGGCGCTACTGTGCCATCTTCACGTTGCACGGTCGGCGCAAGCCGAATGCCGGCCTTGCACCAAGCTTCACGAATCCCGGGGAATGTTTTTTGATTCATCTTCCTGATGCATTAAATTCTATTCCTTGTGTAATACAGCACCAGTTAGTAGACTGCATTTTAAATTTGTAGTTTTGAACATTTTTCCAGTAAGCAATAAAACAAAATATATGAACCAATAGTGTCAAAACTACCCATTTCAGAACATTTCAACCATAAAACGTTACTCAAACTTCTGTCATTATAATTCACCAATATTGGTCAATATGCACAATCTCTGTAAAAGCCATCTAAATAATTCCACATTAAGGAGATCTGTAATGAAGACATTGCTGCTGGCAAACATCTTTACATTTTAGTGTTTCATCTACAAATTCACTGCCTGCTGTCTTTAAAGAATGAATTGTCTATGTTACATTTAAAAAAAAAACAAAGTAAACTGGTAATACTGCAATAAGGAATGGGGAATTGCTGGCAAATTGACAACAGGTTCATAGTTACTAGGCATCTCTTCCAAAGGAGAACACACTCAGGAGTGCAGCACACCATCCCACCTTAAAGTGAACCACAGTATCAGAAATCCATCTACATGGTGTGGGTGTGGAACCACAACCTGCTGCAACAAAGGCAAGTATGCTACCTCTTGTGCTACTAACACTGCTATCAAATTCTATAGTACAAACACAGATAGCCATTTTCTAAAATAAAATAGTTGCCCATTGAAAATATACTTGGCATGAGCAGCAGTAAACATCTCTTTACTTGAGGCCCAGAATTCCTTGCAAATGTACTGAAACTCACAATTCTTTGAGCAGTCTAGTAATTAGGGTAAAGGATTAAAGCTCTTGTCTCCTGTAACCAAGGTACAGGGTTTGAGCCTGAGCTAGTTAACTAACCTGCTATCCCTAACTACAGTATTACACACACACTGACCAAAGGAATGTCTTGCTCATCTCAAGGCAGCAAGCAAATAAGTTTAAATTCCGCTCACTGGCAGAAGCAGCAGCAGCAGGAACAATGAGGAGCAGGAGTGTGCTGATGCATACACAGACGCAGAGTGCATTTTTAAAGAACACTGTTAAAAACTTAAATTATAGTTCTTCTTTAACGAAAAATCATATGTTGTGGTAGCTACCGGCCAGTGGTGCCTCCCCAAGCCAGCAAACCCTAGGGAACTGCCTAGGTTGCCTAATGCTGGATCTGGCTCTGGGTTCATCTGTTAGAGAGGCAGATGGCTGTCTGGACTTGCTACTGTTGTCCACCTCAGAGATGGAGTCCTCGAGGTGAGCTTACTGCTCATAGCAGCCTGACTTAAAGGTAGCTCCAAAACTCACAAAGCATCACCTGAAGGCAAGCATGTGACAAAATATGCAGTAAATGTTACATTCAGCATGAAACAGCATATCTGCTAAAGGCAGTGCATGCTATTATGTGGACCACGCTCATCTTGGAGTGCAGGCTTCAGATTGCCTTCCTAAAAGTTTGACCATAAACATGTGGTTGAGGCACCCTTGCAAAAATCAAATATCTTCTTGATAGCTAATCCCAGAGGCTTGTGTCCTAGTATGGTAAAAAGCTAATGCAACCTCCTCAACCAGGACCCGACTACCCAAATGGGTTTTAGGGTGTCACACCATAAGGAGAACCCTCATTCCATAGTACAAGCAATTTCAAGGCGATTCAAGGGATTTCTCTCACTTGACCAGTAATGATCAAAGTAAGGCATCAATCAAAAATGCTTTCTCCCAGGGAGGAGCTTGAGGTATGCTTTGCCTGATCCCCACATTTTCATCCAAGGAAGCTATAGGCATGGGTACTCATAAGCCAAAGACTCAACACTTGAAGGGATTATGGGTGTAGGGGAACTGTTGGTTAATGAGCACCCGACTTTCCTCAAGGAGATTCCGGCCAAAAACTGGTCTTCAAATGAATAACTTTGTACTACAGCTGTGAGAATGACAACTACCACATGTCTCCATACAAAGCGTGGATGATTGCCATACTCTTTGGTCACACAGTAGGCCTGAAGTGTTTCGTGGTGCCAGCTGTAAATGGCAGGAATGAAATGCTGACATTTGTGGCACTTACTCATATCATTCTCCTTTCCAAAAAATAAAGGCAATGCTGATGCAGATCTCATCTGGTAACCGGAGAACCACACAGGCACTTTACACTATGTTGATGTTTAACAGTGGCATTAAGGTAGAGATCGGACATGTGCAAGTAGCAAAAAGATATAGATTTGGTGGAAACGTGATTATGTAGCTTGTGTTTCGCATCACAACAAAAGTTAGTATAGGTATATGGGGGTCCCCATAATGTGGGAGGTCACATGTTCTCTGGTAGATTCCAACTTTTATGGACAATAAATCTAAGCAAGACCACAAAACTGAGTTTTCAGTGTTGCATTCGTTTTTTTTTTCAGTAACTAGTGAGTAGGACTACCAAGGCATATTAGCTTACATGGCTCGGTTCTGAAATCACAAATTGATGAAATGCAGGTGTAAAACAGAATGCCATTCAAAAACATCCTTTGGACAAGAAAGGTGTTCTTTACCCATCCATGTGTGGCAACACAAAAGGAAATAAAAAAATAATAATGATAATATAAAATCTAAGACTAAGCTATTCGTAGTTTCATTTTACCTTTCTATTCCTCTTAACTAGCACAAAAAAAAATCAAGATGTTAAAACCAACTGACTACACGTTTGAGGCTGAAAATAGGAAGGAGATTTCAAGAAATCTGAAGTCTTACTGCAATGTTCCACCTACCATCATAAGAGTTAATAAGCAGAAGAGATGCGGCTAAGACAGACTAAAAAAAATAATTTTTTAAACATGGATGACTGGATCACTGTTTTGTTTGCAGTGAACAGTAGAAAAGGCAAAATGCCAGCATCTGTACAGGACAGTGGCTCTTGCTTGCATTCTGCCAGCAGTGTTAACAAGTATTTCTTCTTTAAACAAAAACACTGCTATGCAGGCCTAAGCAATGAAAGGCTCCTTTATAGGTTCATAGGTTGGTACTAGGCTATCGGCCCTAGGGCCTATACAAGCCTAGCCATGACAATTCCTTGGCTATTTCTTCCCACACTATTTACTTCCCTGGACCCCTGTCCATTTCTTTTACTTCTATTACAAATACCCCCTCACAATACATATACATGCACACGCACACACATATATATATATTATATATACATGCGTGCGTGCACACAGATTATATATATAGGTTGACAATCACATGCTCGACACTTGGAAGGTCAAGTCAAGCTATGCAAGTCCTACATTATTGACTGTGATTAAATCAAAAGGTGCTTCGACAAAGTATTAGTTTAAAGGTGTGCAGACTTATGCAACCAGCGTATTGTACGTTTTTTATTTTTTATATTTTTCCCCTAACAGGTTTGTTTTTCAATTGAATTGTAGAGGTTATAGGTCACATTAAAGGTGGGAAAAGTTTTGAAATGATTTATTGTGGTCTCATTTTTTAGATCACAAGAATCTAGCATTTTAACAGGGGTGTGTAATATATATATATATATATATATATATATATATATATATATATATATATATATATATATATATACGTGAACAAAGCTAACTGCCCTGGAGCCTATATAAACCTAGCCCAAGAAGATTCCCTAGCATCATGCTACCCAAACGACTTATTCCAGAATGAGCAAGTGAATCAGTATCAAATCTTTTGACAGGTGGCAGGATGAAAAAAGGGCATAGCTACCTATTTTACAAGAAATGAGAAAAGCACATTAACTGGATTTCAGACCTGATCATCTGTCCAATACATACCGTTAAGCATTCTTTTACATCTGGATGGACAGTACATACCTGGATTTACAGCACAAGATGAATGCAGCTGAAGTTTTTTGAAGAAGCAAACTAAAGAGAGAGAGAGAATAAAGAGATGAAACATTTATCTAAAATCTCAGTACAACTTATTTTGAAACTATATTGTATGCATGTCAAAAGATTCACATAATTTCAAAGCCTTTGCATAAACAATTATACTGATTTATGTAGCATGTAGATAAACCCCCTATAAATCTGGAAGCCCAAATAAGGGCTGGACTGTTAAGTACAGTGAAGTAAAGAGAACTGCAAGTGAACTGCCCGTCAGAAATTCCTTGTAGCCAAGTTATTTAGCATGCTTTTCCTGATGAACCATTTTTTCTGAAACACACTTGCCAACAACTGACAGCTCTAAATACACATCATCCATTTCTTGCATTTTCCTACAGGCTACTAAACATATATGTAATGTCCTTTCTGTAATGGCATTGTCATGCCACTATCATGCCTACAGGCAAGTAATAAAGAAAATGTCAAAGTAGCCAGCAGAAATCCAGCTGTAATACTTAAGGGTGTTTAACCAAGGTCTGTCATTGCCCCCATTAGGGCATGCAGTGAGTATGAAAAATATAGTACATGACTTCAAGTAACCATGTGTCAGCAACACTAATTTTTTAGCAAACAATGTACTGTTTGATACCAATAGGGGCCAACCTCTAATGCCCTAATGAAAACAATTGTTCTGGATTGATCATGATTCGGTTTCAAAAATGAATTCCCAAACCTGTCGCATTTCTGCTGCAAGACACCTACCCAAAATTATCAAAACTGTTCAGCATTTGCTATCACTTATATCAAAGCACACCTGCCATCTCACTTTTTTCAGATATAAAATGTATACTTACGAGATAACAGCTAAAATGCTTCAATGATGCAGAAAGATCTGTTCTAATTTTAGAACAGAATCTTCACCAGGCAGTAACTGAGAGAATAATTTACTTTGGACACCTCATTACTTTACATATTAAAAATATACAAAGAAATGTACTTACCTTCTGCTGTATCTGACCGATTACAGAAGCAATAACGCTTGCAGCACAGATTAAAATGCAAAGATTCCTCCTCAGAATGTGTAGAGTTCTTGCTAAGGAAGGAATGCAACCTGACAACTTCAACCAAGTTGTCTATTTTCAAATGCTGACTGCATATCAATGAAGTACAACACCCACCTCCCCTTGCTACACATGCAACTAAACATGACTCAGCCTTCTTGCCTTCCCCTACCTTCACACCACATTCCACGGTGGTAATTTAATAGCCAGGTTACACAGCAATTTGAGCTGTATTTGAAGATCTTATTCATATCTGAATAGGTGTCACAGTACTGCCTATGGATTCATTTCATCTGATGCCACTGGGGTTTACAGACTAATATGTATTGAACTGTCAAAGCTTTTCAGCTGCACAAATCACCAGTCAGATTATTATCGGATTACTATAATGTGACAAGGCTGATGTAGCGATGTCAAAGAACAAATCAGTGGGAGTTTGTGTACAGTGAGAGAGAAATAACTAAATATCCAGAAGGTGTGCAAACAGCAGCAGTAACCTTCTTCCAACCCCCAAAAATACATACATAAAAATAAAATTAAAAGAGCAGGCTGACAAAATGGCACTTAAACAAGTTTTCAACAGTCAAACCATCCTCTGATGGTTGGTAGCATTACCGGAGACTCAATGGCAAAAAAAATAAATAAATAAATTAAAAAAAATAAAGGTGTGTTAATTCCAGCTTATTTGGTATAACAAGTTAATTAAAACAACACATTAAAAGAATATCTGTGTGACTCAAATCCACCTAAGTCAGCAAGTGAGAACAAAGCACAGCAGATAACGACCCTGTGAGAATTTTGTTAAGAGCAAGTGTATCCAAGTGTATCCAAGTGCTCTGGGGTTCAGCAGTGCTTCAAGGTGCAGCAAGCAAACAGATTTTTATCAAGTTCATAGCTTAGTAGTAACTTGCATTCATGTGAACATGTGCACCACTGCACTGGTTTCATATACATCAGTGCCCACTCAAGAATCCAGATTTTGCTTTAGCAAACCTAAAGACAGAGCTTTTTTTTTTTTTTTTTTTCTTTTTAAATGAAACTTATTTCAGCGATATGTGCAAAAAGAAAAGCTGTATTTATGGATACAAATGTACATGTTAATCTGCCAATGACATGTAAATACTTTTAGGCATGTTTGCATATGTGTTCAACTTGGTGTGTACAGATGATGCTGGTGTGTGTGTACATATACAGATACATACAGGGACTTAAGCTACATTTTAAACAGTCTGTCTTGGATATATTGGAAGAGCATATCATAAGGACTGCTGAATTCAAGCAAAACTTTTTGCTAAATCAGCTAGAGGGAGTCAACACTGAAATCTTAATAAACTTAATAAACTGCTGATTTCAATGCTACACAGAAACAGCAGAAATTAGACTTCTGAATATACTTATGTTCAAACCAGAGTAGTACAGTTTCACTTAGTCTAGTGATGGCTGTATATTAGACAAAAAACATTTAGCTAGGGTAAAGCTGTCCATCTTTACAGGTGTGAGAGAAAATGTTTAACATGAGCTTGTTTTCTTGCAATATCTTGAAATAGTCATCCTTGCATAAACATGCCACGCACAATAAATAATTGCGCTTCGTGATGCAAATGAAACTGCTGCATTACTAATAATGCCAAACTACTTTTTTCTACAGCACTAAACAGCTCCCCCTTCTTTTCAGATCCCCATCATTAAAGAAAACTACCGATGCATGAATCTTTTCCATTACACTTGTTTAATGCATATACACTTTGAGGCCCTAACTCTCTAGTGAAAGGCTTTTTTCACAGCAAGCTGGCATCAGGTTTTGGCCTGTAAGTCATGTTGTTCCACAGCAATAAGTAGAATACAAAACCGTTTTCATAAAGTGAATTTATTGCCCATAAACTTAATTTATACATTTAATACCCTACTAAACCAAAGCCAATCTTAAAGTACTTATGCATTCTGGACAGCCACGATAACAGCATGATAATGAGCTCATATCTGCATTTCCATAAAAATACTGTATAAAACAAAGCTTAGTACTGAAGCTGTCTCACGATACAAGCTGTGTGGCATTGATTACATTTCCCATGGCTTTACTAGGTTAGCTGTATTTATTAGCTATTGGAGCAATCTCACAGCAAGACAAAAATGACCATCATTTATAAGACATGCAGCAGCATGCACTTTGTTGGCATGTCACTGCAGTATCCTCCAACGCAGACAAACTTGAAGGATGACTCAGAATACCAATAAGGGGAAGGTCACATTCATGACTCTGAAGTCCTTTCCCTTTATTTTATTTATTTATACTTGGTTGCCTGGGTGGGTCCCACTAGGCCAACAGCCTCTTTTCAGGTCAAATCTAGGGTGGTATTCACGATGAGTAGGACACTAAGAAAATTCCACTACTTGTTTGAATAGGTGTCATGGGATCTTTTACATCCTCTTGAGCCATCACCAGCTTGGGCAAATTGGACCTTGGTTTAACGTTTCATCTGAAGGAAGGTACACTCAGGAGCTCAGCACCCCACCCCCCACGCTGCAGTGTCAGTACTGGAGAAATTAAACAAAGCCCTTGGGGTGGGAACAGAACTCAATCTTCTGATCTTTCAGCATCAGAGGCAAGTGTGCTACCTGCTGAGCCACAGACTCTGCTTGAAAAGATCAAAACAGATCAAACCCACAAGCACGTAAGGAATAAATATGCTGGTAACCTTAAATAACCTTAGTCACAAACACAATACTTTCCAACAAGGAATGGAGAATGGGACAGGATATCTAATGAATATACTCAGTTAATTATGTCAACAGATCTTTCTGATGGGGGGTGGGGGTGGGACTGCACTAAATACAGGCTTCGACTCAAACAGGCTTTACCACATGATCAAGGTTTTATTTATTTATTTATTTTTTGAGAGTATTTGCATTTATGCTACCCACCCCTCCTGCAAGTCATGTCAGTGACCTCTGTACAGGGGTTAGGGCGCACCACAATATCACTACTTCCCTTCCCCTTAGTTTACATATTTAAAAAAAATGAAAACAATAATAATCCTTTTTCTTTCAGGAAGTGTACAGACATTTTATATTAAAGTTCTTTCTTACACGTGCATAGTTAAATACAACAGGGTGTATGTGTTTTATGCACACATACCTTTGCTTGTGATAGAAAGCTTTAGGAGAAGTTGAAGCAAGTAACAACTTTCTTCTTCTTTCTCAAACCTATAATTGCCTTATGGGGTATTCGTACACTCCTTGAAAACACTGCATGAGATAGGCCTTCATAAAAAGATGTGTGGCCTTTGTAAAACTCTGTTCAAGCAAACAGTTTATTAACTTAATGCATCCACTGGAAAATAATGGAAAACCATTAACACATACTAGAAAAATAAAAGTAAAAGGACAAATGGAATACGTGGTGTCTACTTGTGTGACTATTAAAAAATCTTGGGGTGGAGGACTGGGGAATGTATTTTATGAGGTACCATTACTACACATCTTAAAACGTGATCCTTAAACTAATATTACACAGAATTTCAGTACTTCATATATCACCCAGCAAATAATACATATAATTCCATATCCCTCCCATCTCTGTGTACATATGTATATGTAGTAATACATTTTCTAGGAGTAGGGAGATTACGGAGAAATATCAAACATCAAAGGCCTGAAGTTAAAGACGGCTGTGGTAAAGACAAAAGCAGAGATGTGCAAAAAGAATATATGCAGTTGATCTAATTCCAAGGTAAACAGTGGAGGCACTATGGCTACCTCGAGAAACTTAGTAATGGTTGATCATATAAAAGATTATTCTTTCTGAGAGACTAAACAGTTTGTTTTGTACAGAAGGGTATGAAAATTGGACTGCTTTCTTAAGCACCACCAGTAGTGCGTCATTAGCTTCATGTACAATATGACAACATTCAAGACTTCTAATCCCAGGAAGACCTTAATGCAGAATTACAGGTTTTTAGTGTCAGCTGCAACATTTGACAGTGTTGCTATATCTTAAACTGAAAGAAAGGAAGTTGCTACATGGAACTGCAGCTGCCCGATGGTGACTGGTCCTCTAAGTGATGCACAAATACTTCTGAGGAAGTTAAAAGGCAAAGCAGTAGAGAAGTGCACCGCTTTGTACACTATTGCACTAAATCACTAATGTTCACATGCCTCCCCCCAACACTTCCCATGGTACTCCTTTTATTATTATGTAGGAGGCTAATCCTTTTCTCATGGATTCTTGATCAAACCTTAAGTGACACAAGAAGAGGCCGACGACTTCTGATCAGCCACTGCCTCCTGATACCAGATACCTCTGCCCTGAGTTTCATGCATGCCATTCATTCATTCTTCTGAAACTCATCCTCCTATCTCGCAGCTTCTAAATATTTTTTTTAACCTCCCAAGAGAATTTATTCAATTTATTGCGCTCCCTTTCTTTTGTAATGTATTTACTTCACTATCGCCAGACCCTTTTCACAAATATTTGGTGATTGCCACCAGTGCCATGGTATAAAGTGAGGGAACACTCACTTTGAGCCACACGAATTGGACGAGAAAATGGTCTAGACATTGCAAGGCTGGCTTGGAAAGGAGAGAAATGGCAAGGTTAAGCCCGTTTGCCTCTTCCTGCATCTCTCAGGACAAAGGTTCCAGCAATACATCCCTACTGGAAAAGGGACCTGCAGGTAAATATATGGAGTTACGGCCGACAAATATGAAAATCCATCGATGGCTGCTTGGATGATACTACATAACAATCAATGACAGACAAGGAAGGTCAGCAGACAAGACACTGAAAAATCCGAAAAAGTGGGGTAAAGAACAGGTGGCCAACACTTCCCTATCAGAAGGTCTAGCACAGCATTTTGCAGTCCAAGATTTCTGTTCTCAGTTATTACTACCCAGTTGCTGGAAACAATACCACTCAATGCTGTACACTCACTCGTATCCATGAGGATCCAGTGCCATCACTACTCCTCACTTGTCTAAACTGCTAACAACCATATCAAGGACTTAACATTCTGTTCAAAACAGATCAGCAACAATCAGTTCCCAAAAGTTTCTCCTGCTTTCTCTCTCTCATAGAGTTTCTTCCCCTCTCTTTCTCACATAATCTGTTTCTCTTTCCCTCAGGAGCACGCGCGCGCGCGCACACACACACACACACACACACACACACACACACACACACACACACACACACACACACACACACACACAAACACAAAATCTGTTTCTCCCTCCCTCTCTCACACAGTCTTTGTTGCAACCCTTCTCTCCCAGTCACCCTCCCCCCCACAAAGCCCCTGTTTTTCTCCCTCAAACTCTCTCTCTCTCTCCCACATGCAGTCACTGTTCCTCTAGAGTTGCCACTTATCTGTTTTTTTAAACCCGGACTATCTGGAAATCAAATGGATTGCCTGGTAGACCAGACAACACTGTACAAACTCGGGTATTCCGTTTAAAAAAAAAAAAAGTCCATCAGTTTATTTGGTGGATTTACACTGCTTTTTTTTAAATAAGCAAAGCATCATACAACCACAGAAAACAGACATCAGGAATGGAAAGAGCGAGTGCACCCCTTATCTGATGTGACAATGTCATGAAATGGGCAGAAAGTGGGTGGGGCATGGGAAGTGTGAAGGGTGTGGCCTAAGTCCGGCTTAGCCTCAACAAAGGGTGGAAACCCTATGTTCCTTGCCTGCACTCTCCTCTATCATGCAGTCTGTTTCACCCTCCCCCATCACATGCAGTCTCTGTTTCTCCCTCACTCAGTCTCTCTCTCTCTTGCCCCTTCTTCTGCACAGTCTCATGATCAGTCTTCCTCCCTCACGCTCTATCTCTTGCATTCTCTATCTCTTGCATTCTCTTTCTTCATCGCACTCTCTGTTTCTACCTCATGCTCCCTGCTCTGTCTCCATTTCTCCCTCACGCTCTCCCACTCCCATCCAGTCTCGTTCTCCCATTCCCTCTTTCATGCAGTCTATTATTCTCTTTCTAGCAGTCGCTGCTTCTCCCTTAAGCTCTCTCTTGCAGTTTCTTGTTTCTTCTCACATGCAGTCTATTGTTCTCCCCAACACACTCTCACACACACAGTCTATTGTTCTTCCCTTCAGTCTCTCACACAGTCGCTTGTTCTCACCTTCCCTCTGTGTTAGAGATCTCTTGTTCATGCTTTCTTTCTTTCATGAAGTCTCTTTTCCTCCTCTCTCACAAATGCAGTCTCATCTTCTTCCCCCACTCACACATGCAGTTGCTCAGCTTCTTCTTCTCAGCCTCTCATGCAGTCTCCTGTTTTCCCTCACAGACACGCACACAAATGCGCACACACTCGTTTTCCCTCTCTCCCTCTCATACAAAGTCTCTTCTTCCTCTTCTTTTCTCCCTCTTTCCTTCTCACACAGTACGCTCTCCCTCTCGCATGTAGTGTCACCTCTCTCTCCCTCTCACAAGCAGTCTCTTGCTCTCCCCTTCCTCTCATGCAGTCTCTTGTTCTCCCTCTCATCCTCTCAAGCAGTCTTGTTCTCCCTCTCTCTCGCACAATCTCGTGTTCTCCCTATCTCTATTTCAGAAGCAGTTTCTTGTTCTCTCTTACTATCTCACACACAGTCTCCTGTACTCCCCACTGACCCTCTTAAGCAGTCTTGTTCTCCCTCTCTACCTCTCTCTTGCAATCTCTTGTTCTCCCTCTATTTCAGAAGCAGTTTCTTGTTCTCTCACCCTCCCTTACACATGCAGCCTCTTGTTCTCCTTCTCTCACACATGCAGCCTCTTGTTCTCACTCTCACAGAGTCTCTTGTTCTCCCCTCTCCCTGTCAAATGCAGACTCTTGTTCTCCCCTCTCGTGCAGTCTTTAGTTCTCTCCCATCACATGGAGTCTCTTCTTCTCCCTCTCTTACACACACACACACACACACACACACACACACACACACACACACACACACACACCTTCCTCTCTGCTTCTCCCACATAGAAAGAGGGAGAAGGGACTCTCACATGCAGTATCTTCTTTACCTCTCTCTGACGATCTCTTGTTCTCCCTTCCTCTTATGCAGTCTCTTGCTCTCCCCCTCTCATGCAGTCTCTTGCTCTCCCCCTCTCACTTGTAGTCACCTGTTCTCCTCCTTTCACAAGCAGTCCCTTGTTCCTCCTCTCTCACATGCAATCTTCCTGCTCTCTCTCACACATGCAGTTTCTTGATCTCCCTCTCAACCTCTCTTGCAGGCTCTTGTTCCCCCCTCTCATGCAGCGTCATTCTCCCGCTCCCCGTCATGCAGTCTCATTCTCACTATTCCCCCATGCAGTCTCATTCTCCTTATCCCTTCTCAGTCTCATACTCCTTATCCCCCTCTCTCTCACAGTGTCATTCTCCTTATCCCCCTCTCTCTCAGTTTTGTTCTCCCCCTCCCTATCTCAGAGGCAGTCTTTTGTTCTCCCCCTCTCTCACACACCCAGTCTCTTCTCACTCTCTCCTTCACACACAGTCTATTCTTCTCCCTATATCTCATTCAGTCTCTTGCTCTCCTCCTCTTCCTCTCTCATGCAGACACTTGTTCTCTCCCTCTCACTCACTCAGTCACTTGTTCTCTCCCCTCACATTCAGTCCCCTGTGCTCCCCATCTCACACAGAGTCCCCTGTTCTCCCCATCTCACAAAGATCCCCTGTTCTCTCCTACACATGCAGTCTCATTCTCCCTCTCCCTCACAGTCTTTTGTTCTCCCTTTTTCCCTCTCACATGCAGTCTTGTTCTCTGTCTATCCACACAGTCTCTTGTTTTTCCCCTATCCCTCTCTCATGCAGACTCTTGTTCTCCCCTCTCCCATGCAGTCTTTTGTTCTCCACCTTCACACAGTCTATTCTTCTCCCACTCTTCCTCACACACACTGTCCCTTTTCCCTCTCGCACAGTCTCTTATTCTCCCTTTATCTCATTTTCATTCTCCCTCTCTCTGAGGCAAGCTCTTGTTCTCCCCTCCCTCCCTCCCTCCCGCAGTCTCATTCTCCCTCCCTCTCCCAGTCTCGTTCTCCCTCCCTCTCCCTTGCAATCTCTTGCTCTCACTCTCTCTCGCACAGTCTCTTTTTCTCTACCTCACACAAGCAGTCTTCTTCCTATCTTCTCTCCCTCTCTCTCTCATACGCACAGTCTCTTCTCCCTCTCTCCATTTTACATGTAGTCCCTTCTCCCTCTCTCTCACACGTAGTCGCTTCTCCCTCTCACATGCAGTCTCCTTTCCCTCTATCTCAGTCTCTTGTTCTCCCTTCCTCTTGTGCAGTCTCTTGCTCCCCACGTCCCTCACTTTGTCTCATCTCGTTCTCCCCCTCTCATGTGCAGTCACTTGTTCTCCCCCTCCCATGCAGTCACTTATTCTCCCCCACTCACACGCAGTCCCCTGTTCTCCCCCACTCACATGCAGTCCTCTGTTCTCCCCCACTCACACGCAGTCCCCTGTTCTCCCCCACTCACATGCAGTCCCCTGTTCTCCCTCTATCAGTCTTTTTCTCCTTCTCCCTCAGTCTCTTGTTCCCCCTCTCTCTCATGCAGTTTCATTCTCCCTCCCTCTCTCTCTCTCAGTCTCGTTCTCTACCATGTATCCTCTTGTTCTCCCTCTATCTCAGAAGCAGTCTTTTGTTCTCCTCTCTCACACATGCAGTCTCTTTCTCCCCCTCTCTTGCACGCAACCTCCTCTCTCACATATCCAGTCTCTTCTACCTCCCTCCTTTTCACAAACACAGTCCCATCATCTTCTCAAAGACCGTCTTCTCCCTCTCTCTATTCTGCTCTCTCTATCTCAGTCTCTAGTTCTCCCTTCCTCTCACACAGTTTCTTGCTCTACCCCTATTCCTCTCCCTCATGGAGTGTCATTCTCCCCCTCTCACATGCAGTCCTGTTCTCCCCCATCAAATGCAGTTTTCTGTTCTCCCACTCTCTCTTAAGCAGTCTTGTTCTCAGTCTCTCCCTTTTCTTGTGCAGTCTCATTCTCCCTCTCGCTCACCCAGTCTCATTCTCCCTCTCTCTCACCCAGTCTCATTCTCCCTCTCTCTCACCCAGTCTCATTCTCCCTCTCCCTATCTCAGAGGCAGTCTTTTGTTCTCCCTCTCTCTCGCAGTCGCTCCTTCTGCCCCTCTATCACACATACAGTCTCTTCTTCTCCCTCTCTATCTCACCTTGTCTTCTATCTCTCTCCTTCTCACATGTAGGCCCATCTCCCTCTCAGTCTCTTCTCCCTCTCACACTCAGTCTATTCTTCTTCCTCTATCTCATGCAGACTCGTTTTCCCAGTCTCCTTCACACAGTGTCATTCCCCCCATGCAGTCACTCATTCTCCCCCTCACACGCAGTCCCCTGTTCTCCCTCTCTCTATCAGTTTCTTGTTCTTCTGCTCCTCCCCTCACTCAGTCTCATTCTCCCTCTCCATATCTCAGAGGCAGTCTCTTGTTCTCCCTCTCCCTATCTCACATGCAGTTTCTTGTTCTCCCTCTCACACACACGCATTCTCCTCTTCTCTCCCTCTCCCACAGATGCAGTGTCTTCTCCCCCACTCTCACAGTCTAACCCTCTCTCACATTCAATCTTCCACTCTCACACACGCAGTCTCTTTCTCCTGCTCTCTCACACACGCAGTCTCCTGTTCTCCTGCTCTCCCGCACGCGCAGTCTCCTGTTCTCCTGCTCTCCCGCACGCGCAGTCTCCTGTTCTCCTGCTCTCTCGCACGCGCAGTCTCCTGTTCTCCTGCTCTCTCGCACGTGCAGTCTCCTGTTCTCCTGCTCTCTCGCACGCGCAGTCTCCTGTTCTCCCGCTCTCTCGCACGCGCAGTCTCCTGTTCTCCCGCTCTCTCGCCGCGCAGTCTCCTGTTCTCCCGCTCTCTCGCACGCGCAGTCTCCTGTTCTCCCGCTCTCTCGCACGCGCAGTCTCCTGTTCTCCCGCTCTCTCGCACGCGCAGTCTCCTGTTCTCCCGCTCTCTCGCACGCGCAGTCTCCTGTTCTCCCGCTCTCTCGCACGCGCAGTCTCCTGTTCTCCCGCTCTCTCGCCGCGCAGTCTCCTGTTCTCCCGCTCTCTCGCACGCGCAGTCTCCTGTTCTCCCGCTCTCTCGCACGCGCAGTCTCCTGTTCTCCCGCTCTCTCACACGCGCAGTCTCTTTCTCCCGCTCTCTCACACGCGCAGTCTCTTTCTCCTGCTCTCTCACACGCGCAGTCTCTTTCTCCTGCTCTCTCACACACGCAGTCTCTTTCTCCTGCTCTCTCACAAATGCAGTCTCTTTCTCCTGCTCTCTCACACACGCAGTCTCTTTCTCCTGCTCTCTCACACACGCAGTCTCTTTCTCCTGCTCTCTCACACATGCAGTCTCTTTCTCCTGCTCTCTCACACACGCAGTCTCTTTCTCCTGCTCTCTCACACACGCAGTCTCTTTCTCCTGCTCTCTCACACACGCAGTCTCTTTCTCCTGCTCTCTCACACACGCAGTCTCTTTCTCCTGCTCTCTCACACACGCAGTCTCTTTCTCCTGCTCTCTCACACACGCAGTCCCTTTCTCCTGCTCTCGCACACACGCAGTCCCTTTCTCCTGCTCTCTCACACTCGCAGTCTCTTTCTCCTGCTCTCTCACACTCGCAGTCTCCTGTTCTCCTGCTCTCCCTCTCTCACTCGCAGTCTCCTGCTCTCCCTCTCTCACTCGCAGTCTCCTGTTCTCCCTCTCTCACTCGCAGTCTCCTGTTCTCCCTCTCTCACTCGCAGTCTCCAGTTCTCCCTCTCTCACTCGCAGTCTCCAGTTCTCCCTCTCTCACTCGCAGTCTCCAGTTCTCCCTCTCTCACTCGCAGTCTCCAGTTCTCCCTCTCTCACTCGCAGTCTCCTGTTCTCCCTCTCTCACTCGCAGTCTCCTGTTCTCCCTCTCTCACTCGCAGTCTCCTGTTCTCCCTCTCTCACTCGCAGTCTCCTGTTCTCCCTCTCTCACTCGCAGTCTCCTGTTCTCCCTCTCTCACTCGCAGTCTCCTGTTCTCCCTCTCTCACTGCAGTCTCCTGTTCTCCCTCTCTCACTCGCAGTCTCCTGTTCTCCCTCTCTCACTCGCAGTCTCCTGTTCTCCCTCTCACTCGCACTCTCCTGGTCTCCCTCTCTCACTCGCAGTCTCCTGTTCTCCCTCTCTCACTCGCAGTCTCCTGTTCTCCCTCTCTCACTCGCAGTCTCCTGTTCTCCCTCTATCACTCACAGTCTCCTGTTCTCCCTCTATCACTCACAGTCTCCTGTTCTCCCTCTCTCACTCGCAGTCTCCAGTTCTCCCTCTCTCACTCGCAGTCTCCAGTTCTCCCTCTCTCACATGCAGTCTTCTGTTCTCCCGCTGTCACATGCAGTCTCCTGTTCACCCGCTCTCCCTCTCACATGCAGTCTCCTGTTCACCCACTCTCTCTCTCACACACATGTATTCTCATTCTCCCTCCATCTCACATGCAGTCTCCCTCTCCCCTCTCAAATGGGGTTTTGTTCTCCCTATCTGTATCTCAGATTCAGTCTTTTTTGTTTCCTCTATCTCAGAGGCAGTCTCTTTTATTCCCTTTCCCTATCTCACACAGTCTCTTGTTCTCCCTCTCTGTCACAGTCTCTTGTTCTCCCTCCCTCTCACACAATCTGTTATTCTCCCTCGCTCACTCACATGCAGTCTCCCATTCTCCCTCCCTCTCCTTATCTCACATGCAGTCTTCTCCTTCTCCCTCTCCTTATCTGACATGCAGTCTCTCCTTCTCCCTCTCCTTATCTCACATACAGTCTCTCCTTCTCCCTCTCCTTATCTCACATACAGTCTCTCCTTCTCCCTCTCTCCTGCTCATGTGCACTCTCCTTCTCTTCCTCTCAAATGCAGTCCTTTCTTTTTCCTCTCTCACACATGCAATCTCTTCTCTCTCTTACACAGACAGTCTCCTCTTCCTGTCTCCCCCTCACATGCAGTCGCTTGTTCTCCCCCTCACGCGCAGTCGCTTATTCTCCCCCCTCATGCCCAGTCACTTGTTCTCCCTCTCTCATGCGCAGTCTCTACCTGTCCCTCTCTTTCACATGTGCAGCCTCTCATCCTCCCTCTCTCTCTGAGGTAGCCTCTCATCCTTCCTCTCTCTCTCTCTCTGAGGCAGCCTCTCATCCTTCCTCTCTCTCTCTCTCTCTCAGAGGCAGCCTCTGGTTCTCCCTCTCTCTCAGAGGCAGCCTCTGGTTCTCCCTCTCACTCAGAGGCAGCCTCTGGTTCTCCCTCTCACTCAGAGGCAGCCTCTGGTTCTCCCTCTCACTCAGAGGCAGCCTCTGGTTCTCCCTCTCACTCAGAGGCAGCCTCTGGTTCTCCCTCTCACTCAGAGGCAGCCTCTGGTTCTCCCTCTCACTCAGAGGCAGCCTCTGGTTCTCCCTCTCACTCAGAGGCAGCCTCTGGTTCTCCCTCTCACTCAGAGGCAGCCTCTGGTTCTCCCTCTCACTCAGAGGCAGCCTCTGGTTCTCCCTCTCACTCAGAGGCAGCCTCTGGTTCTCCCTCTCACTCAGAGGCAGCCTCTGGTTCTCCCTCTCACTCCAGAGGCAGCCTCTGGTTCTCCCTCTCACTCAGAGGCAGCCTCTGGTTCTCCCTCTCACTCAGAGGCAGCCTCTGGTTCTCCCTCTCACTCAGAGGCAGCCTCTGGTTCTCCCTCTCACTCAGAGGCAGCCTCTGGTTCTCCCTCTCACTCAGAGGCAGCCTCTGGTTCTCCCTCTCACTCAGAGGCAGCCTCTGGTTCTCCCTCTCACTCAGAGGCAGCCTCTGGTTCTCCCTCTCACTCAGAGGCAGCCTCTGGTTCTCCTCTCTCCAGAGGCAGCCTCTGGTTCTCCCTCTCACTCAGAGGCAGCCTCTGGTTCTCCCTCTCACTCAGAGGCAGCCTCTGGTTCTCCCTCTCACTCAGAGGCAGCCTCTGGTTCTCCCTCTCACTCAGAGGCAGCCTCTGGTTCTCCCTCTCACTCAGAGGCAGCCTCTGGTTCTCCCTCTCTCAGAGGCAGCCTCGCGTCCTCCCTCTCTCTGAGGCAGCCTCGCGTCCTCCCTCTCTCTCAGAGGCAGCCTCGCGTCCTCCCTCTCTCTCAGAGGCAGCCTCGCGTCCTCCCTCTCTCTCAGAGGCAGCCTCGCGTCCTCCCTCTCTCTCTCTGAGGCAGCCTCGCGTCCTCCCTCTCTCTCTCTGAGGCAGCCTCGCGTCCTCCCTCTCTCTCTCTCTCTCAGAGGCAGCCTTGCATCCTCCCTCTCTCTCTGTCAGAGGCAGCCTCGCGTCCTCCCTCTCTCTCAGAGGCAGCCTCGCGTCCTCCCTCTCTCTCAGAGGCAGCCTCTTGTTCTCCCTGTCTCTGTCTCGGAGGCAGCCTCTCATTCTCCCTCTCTCTCTCTGAGGCAACCTCTCATGCGCAGCCTCTAGTTCTCCCTCGCTCTCTCTCTGAGGCAGCCTCTCATTCTCCCTTGCTCTCTTAGATACAGCCTCTTGTCCTCCCTCTCTCTTGCTCTCAGAGGCAGCCTCTCATCCTCCCTCTCTCTCTCACTCTCAGAGGCAGCCTCTCGTCCTCCCTCTCTCTCACTCTCAGAGGCAGCCTCTCGTCCTCCCTCTCTCTCTCTCTCTGAGGTAGCCTCTCGTCCTCCCTCTCTCTCTCTGAGGTAGCCTCTCGTTCTCCCTCTCTCTCTCTGAGGCAGCCTCTCGTTCTCCCTCTCTCTCAGAGGCAGCCTCTCATTCTCCCTCTCTCACAGAGGCAGCCTCTCATTCTCCCTCTCTCACAGAGGCAGCCTCTCATTCTCCCTCTCTCTCACAGAGGCAGCCTCTCGTTCTCCCTCTCTCTCACAGAGGCAGCCTCTCGTTCTCCCTCTCTCTCACAGAGGCAGCCTTGCATCCTCCCTCTCTCTCTGTCAGAGGCAGCCTCTCGTCCTCCCTCTCTCTCACTCTCAGAGGCAGCCTCTTGTCCTCCCTCTCTCTCTCTCTCTGAGGTAGCCTCTTTCCTCTCCCTCTCTCTCTGAGGTAGCCTCTCGTCCTCCCTCTCTCTCTCTGAGGTAGCCTCTCGTTCTCCCTCTCTCTCTCTGAGGCAGCCTCTCATTCTCCCTCTCTCTCAGAGGCAGCCTCTCATTCTCCCTCTCTCACAGAGGCAGCCTCTCATTCTCCCTCTCTCTCACAGAGGCAGCCTCTCGTTCTCCCTCTCTCTCACAGAGGCAGCCTCTCGTTCTCCCTCTCTCTCTCTCCCTCTCTCTCAGAGGCAGCCTCTTGTTCTCCCTCTCTCAGAGGCAGCCTCTCATTCTCCCTCTCAGAGGCAGCCTCTCGTTCTCCCTCTCAGAGGCAGCCTCTCGTTCTCCCTCTCAGAGGCAGCCTCGTTCTCCCTCTCAGAGGCAGCCTCGTTCTCCCTCTCAGAGGCAGCCTCGTTCTCCCTCTCAGAGGCAGCCTCTCGTTCTCCCTCTCAGAGGCAGCCTCTCGTTCTCCCTCTCAGAGGCAGCCTCTCGTTCTCCCTCTCAGAGGCAGCCTCTCGTTCTCCCACTCAGAGGCAGCCTCTCGTTCTCCCTCTCAGAGGCAGCCTCTCGTTCTCCCTCTCAGAGGCAGCCTCTCGTTCTCCCTCTCAGAGGCAGCCTCTCGTTCTCCCTCTCAGAGGCAGCCTCGTTCTCCCTCTCAGAGGCAGCCTCTCGTTCTCCCTCTCAGAGGCAGCCTCTCGTTCTCCCTCTCAGAGGCAGTCTCTTGTTCTCTCCCTCCCGGAAGCAGCCTCTTGTTCTCCCCCTCCCTCTCTGAGGCAGCCTCTTGGTCTCCCTCATTAAGAGGCAGCCTCTCATTCTCCCCCTCTCTCTCTCTCAGAAGCAGCCTCTCATTCTCCCTCTCGCTCTCTCTCTCTCTCTCAGAAGCAGCCTCTCATTCTCTCTCCTCTCATAGAGTATGTCATGCATAGAAATAAAATAAAATTATGGTAGGAGACGTAAGCAAGGCAGTCGACTCTATTCAGCATAATGTGCTATGGGAAATACTGAAAGTATATTAATATACGTAACAAGATTAGAAGAGTATGTATGACAGCCTATAAATTCAATATACAAAGGGTTCTGGTTAATGGTTGATTAAGCAAAGAAATAGTGTTTCAACAGAGATAAGACAAGGGTGTATAAAATTTTCTTTAGCAACGTATGTGGTATACAAATAAAGAAATGGAAACAATTATATATATATATATATATATATATATATATATATATATAAATAATGAAGGTATATAGTTATACCAATTATGTCATCTTACGCAGATGACATAATTATCATTGCAAAAAAATGCTTGGAAATGAGTAAAATAATAAAAGTATTTGCAGGATTATTTAAATGCAACAGGCTTACATATAAATAAAGAGTGAAAAGCCAAGGATTAATTTTTGATGGAATACTGGGAGGTGTTAATTTTAATATGACAAACATAAATGTACTTGGTATATGTTTATGTTTTGGAAAACAGGAAAATACACAATGATTATGGAAAGCAAAAAACAGAAACTATTAGAGATATGTCTAAGCTTTGGAAGACATTTAGATGGTCTTTTAAAAAGATTTGATTAATTATATTCTTTTAGCAAGAATGTCATATTTAGCAAGTGTTTTTACTATCCCTGTTTTGTTTGAAAAGGAAGTTTGCAATTTGGGGGTCTAGATTAAATCCAGTGAAGAGAGGTGCATTATATGTTAAAAGAGGAGGTGGTGATTTACGATTCAATCCTATAGTTTATGCAGCATATTCACATTGATACAAAATATTACAATGTTTAAAGAATAATGATAATTCCTTATTAACACAAATGTAAGAGAAATGGTCATATATTCTAAACAATAAGAGATATGTCATGGCCCAGTTATGAAATAAATCAAGAGAAAATCTTATTATAGAAAATACAAATTTATGAAATGGAAGATGACAGAAGAAAATGATTCAGTAATGCAATGAGCAAACATTTTTGATTTTTGGTATACCCACTAAAATAGGTACAGCATCACTGAATACGAATAGCATGCTAAGTGATGTTAGAAGAATGGTGATGTTTGAATGGTGTAAAATAGATGCAGAGATCATTTATTTGATACACAATGTGCAAATAAAAAGAAAAGGGTGGATTTGAGAGGATGTGGAAAAGAAAAGTGGTGTCGACTATAGAGTGATACAAGTTCAGGTACTACGGTATTAATAAAACATGAAGAGATTAGAATATTAGATGTAATGGTGATGGTGGCAGGAAAGACTAATATATGATGTAAGAAAGGAGCAGAAAGTGCTAAAAATAGTATTGGTGTATGTGTATACAAATTAAATGAAAGAAAAAATGTTTGAGATTTTTCACAACTTGACAGTAAATACGTCTAATGTAATTGGATACTTTACTTGAAATTTAAGACAGGAGAAAGGGAAATAGCACAAGATGCAAAATATTGATACAGGTTGTAAATAATGGTAGGTTAATACAAGTAAAGTGAGAAAAAATAGTTATAACTGGGGGTTACTTAAAACAGAGACTGATTACATACCGTTTACAGAGGACATGAAAGAAATAAAAGCTGTATTAGAAAAGTAACTGTTTCAGATCATTGGGCTGTATGTGCAATAAGAGAAGAAAATGAAAATATAATAAAAGGAAAAGGGTTAAAAAGACTGAAAGGAAAAATTGCAGGAATGGAATGTGTTAAAAGGAAATAGGGCAATTGTGGGACGATCATATGGCAATGAAGCCTTTTTTATTGCAGTTTGACAAAGTGGTGGATGGTGCATTAAGAAAAGCTGTAAAAAATAAAACTAGAATGAGAAAGCAATGGAAAAAGAAAAATGACAATCAAAAAGAAACTTGTGAAAGAATAAAGGAAGGGACAGGGGTCGTCTTAAAACATAAAAGAAATAAAAAAAAAAAATAATAAAAAATGGAAATAGTATTTAAACAAAAGTATTTTTTGAAAGGAAGAAAAAGAAGTTTCCCCATTTTTTTAGGTAAGAAGCTGAGATTAATGACAGAAAAATGAATGTGATTAAGGATGAAAAATGACAGTTAAAACAAAAGGAAATAATGGATATAGTTGAATGGTATATACAGAACACGTATGAGAAAATGTAACAAGGGGTGTATGGAAACTAAAGAATATGAAAAAAAGGAGATATTGGAAAAATGGAAAAAAAAAAGAACTGAAAGGAAAGAGGATGCTATAAAGGAAAGTAAAAAAGAATCTGCACCAGGTACAGATGGACTAAGGTGTAGTTTTTATAAAGAAATATCACAAAGAAACATTTTTTATGGAAATATTAAATGAATGTATGGAAGAAGGCATAAAAAGATTTGTAAAGGTGTTATAAATTTTATATGGAACAAAGGGGAAAGAAGAAAAACTGGACACCAACTATATTGGGAATTAATGACAATTTATGAAAATTATTCAGAAACAAATTAAGGGGGTGCATGGGGATGAATGGGAAAACAGTAAATTAAATGCCAATGATGACTGAAGTAGTGGTTGAGTGTACAGGTAAAGGGGGGGGGGTGAACAGTATGTTATGAGGCCATGGCATTTGATAGTACTGATCATGAGAATATGTTGAACATTTTAGAAGAATATCAGGCAAGAGAAAAATAAGGAGGATTGTCAGGACAATTTATGAAAACTCCAGTGTTTGATGGTAAATGGATATGTAGGGAAAAAAAGATAAGATAGGGAAGAGAGGTAAAGGAGGGTTGTCAATCGAGTATGTGGCTGTTTGAGGCAGTAATGAATACAGTTATACAAACATATATATATACATATATATATATATATATATGGGTTCACTTTATAACATCGAAATACTGAAATGTCGAATTTCAGTATCTCGAGGCTATAAAGTCGAATGTTACAAATAGCGAACATTCATAATCGCGAATTTGACATATGCTGAAAATATGTTGAATTCGCGGTTATGAAGTTGCGCTACGTAATGTCCGGGTTTGTGTTTTGTTGGTGCGCGGTGCCGTGTTTGGATGTAGGTGTTATGTCAGGTAAGTGAGTGTTTTGTAAGGGTTTTGAGTGGGAGTTAGAGTGTGTGTGAGGGATTGGAGAATGTGCGTGTGAGTGAGATTTTGTGTTGTGTTTGTGCGATCTCAGAGTTAGTATGTATAAGTAGGGGGGGTGTGGGGGGCACAGCCCCCCCACTTGGGGGAAGCAAGGGGGGCTTGCCCCTCTGCTTATGTGTGTGTGAGTTGTGTATGTGTGTTGTTTTTTTGTTTATGTTGTGATGTGGGTGTTGTGTTGTATGTTAAGTGTAGTGTGTGCGGATGGAAATTGATATAAATGAAGTAAAATGTAAAGGAAAGAATGATGTAAAATAATGTAAAGCAAACAATTACACTGATCTTTAGGGAAAAATGGGGGGGGGCGGTAAAAGAAAGCAACAATGATACAAGAAGGAATGTGCAACAGCTGTAATACTGAAAAGACATCACAACACTGTATTTTGGATTTTAAGAAAAATGAAAGTTTCTAGACATTATTCAAAGATGTTTATGCCTGGAAACCATTTAAAAACATTGATATGAACACGGTGAATAACAAGAAACAGAGGGTTGAGAGTGAAAACCTGAATTCATTGTTATTTGGTGTTTATGGAAAAGAAGATGTGAACAACTGCTGTATAAGAAAAGGAAAGATGCTGTGAAAGTAATATGCACTGTAAAGAAACTTACAGTGGAAAATGTGGAGGGCTGAAATGGCTGTTAAAGGTATTTAGGAACATGAACAAGTAATTTGTTTTTTACTAAGATATTTAAAGTGTAAATACAATGAATGTGTAAATAATGAAATAAAGATAAAAATTGTTACTAAAGCAATGCCTACTATTCAGTAACTGAAATGGGATCTTTTATATCTACCTGACCTACTACCAACTCAGGTAGAAAAGGCCTCAATTTAATATCTCATCTGAAGGTTCTCTGCCATTGGCTGCCAATTAGGCTCTATCACCTCCTTTTGGCCCTGCAAGTATTCAAAATAAAAATAGCAACTTCCAGTCACTACATGCAAACATTGTTCAGTCTGTACTTCTACTAAACCAATATACAGTGCATTTATATTAAGTCTTAAATTTTTAGGCTTTCTGGGTAGCAAATGATGATCTTGGCCAAGTCAGTAACTTGGTGTCCCCCAAATATTCCTCCAAGTTCAAGCTTACAGTAGTGCTCAAACTTGTAAGCACTTTACAAAAACAAATAATGAACAATGTACAATAATATCGAAAAACTGGCATGTTGTATTTACAAGAAAAGTTACTTTTAAAAATGTGGCTACATGAAGAACAATAAAAGCAAAAAGTAATAAGACAGGTAGCTCAATATGTCCATCCTTAGCTTCCTAGATTTAAACTACATTCAGTAAGGGTGTACTTCCCTAAACAATGTCTAGGAAAAGTACAGTTTTGTACCTACCATAAATGTAGATGTTCGAAGATCCACATTGCTGCAGTCCTTACACTTGGGTAGTCCGCTGTCCTCGGTCGGCCCGAATATCAAAGTATAAGGCTGACGTCGGTCAAGGCGCATTTGACTGACATCAGGACGTCAGGGTACAAATGCGCATGACCGACGTCATATCCTCAGTCTTTTCTTGCCCCAGATGTCAGAAGACCCTAAAAAGAAAGGTCAAAACCAAAAGACAGCAAACAAACAACCAACCATTATAGCACTAAAAATATGTACAATATATACAATATACATCATATTGACAACCCAACCCACACAACCGCCTCTAACTACAGAGGGGAAGGAGGGAGGGTAAATTGGACTGCAGCAATGTGGATCTTCGAACATCTACATTTATGGTAGGTACAAAACTGTACTATGTTCTTCATCTCACATTGCTGCAGTCCTTACACTTGGGTAGAATCCCAAAGCAGAGGTAAGGGAGGATGGCCAAACTATAAGGAAGCAGGAGCTGCCAAAATGCCCTGCAAAACAGCAGTGGCAAAACCAGCCCTGGATTTAGAGTAAAGTGGAAGGTGATAATGCCTAGAGAAAGTATGCACTGAACTCCAAGTAGCTGCCTCCAAAATATCCTTGGTTGCCACCCCCCTCAAAAAGCTGTCGAAGTGGCAGTAGCCCTAGTGGAATGAGGCCTAATCCCAGCTGGAATCTCCTTGCCATGATGGGAATAACAGAAAGCAATGCAAAACCCAATCCACTTAGAAATAGTTTGTTTTGACACAGGCTTGCCCTGAGAACTCAAAGCAAAAGAAACAAATAACTGCTGAGACTGCCTGAACCCTTTAGTTCTGTCCAAATAATATCACAACTGCTTATGTACATCTAAAGTGTGCAAAATCTTTTCCCCTTTATTTTGGGGATTTGCATAAAAAGGAGGCAAATGAATAGTTTGGTTTAAAGCCACACTAGAAACCACTTTAGGCATAAAGGAAGGATTAGTACGTAAAGATACCCTATCCTTATGGAAAATTAAGAAAGGCTCAACCGCCATAAGGGCCTGCAACTCAGAAACCCTTCTTGCAGAGGTAATAGCCAACAAAAAAGCAGTCTTCCATGATAAAAACTTTAATTCAGTAGTAGCTGCAGGCTCAAAAGGTTGTAGAGTGAGTTTCTCCAACACAAAATTGAGATCCCAAGCAGGAGTAGGAGCTCTTCGTGGGGTCTTATATTCTTTGCCCTCTAAGAAATTGCTTGAACAAAGGATGAGAAAACAATGGTGGGTCACAATCATAGTGAGCGAAATTGCTGCAGCATGAACCTTAATAGAAGAGAAGGACAAACCTTTGTCCAGTAACTCAGTAAGATATTGAAGAGCCACACTTAAATTAGGCTCAGAAACATCAAAATCCTTTGCTGCACTCCAAAATAAAAATCTCTTCCATTTATCTGCGTACACTTTCCTTGTACTAGGCCTTCTAGCTTCCAAAATAACATTCAAAACTTGCTGTGGAAGTGGAGGCCCACTATGGTTCAAAACAGAATATGCCAGGCTGTTAGGTGCAGAGAGTGAAGCTTGACATTGAGCAAATGACTGTCCTCCTGAGACAACAGGTGTGGAATCAAGGCAAAGGCCATGGAGGCTTCCGTACCAGGCTTCTCAGTAATGGGTACCAATGCTGTCGAGGCCAATCTGGAGCTATCAAAATCATCCTTGGCTTGTCTTGTCTGGCCTTCAGTAGTACCTTTGGGAGGAGAGGCAGAGGCGGAAAGGCATACACATGAAGATTGCTCCAACTGAAAGAAAGAGCATCCACTTTCCAAGCTGTGGGATGAAACCTTTTTGTGCAAAACTTTGGCAGCTGGTGGTTTAGTGGAGAAGCGAACAGATCTATGTCTGGAGTTCCCCATGACACTGTCAATTTCTGAAATACATGAGGATCCAATTTCCACTCGTGGGGATCCATAATTTGTCTGCTCAACACATCTGCTAAGGAGTTCTGTGCTCCCGGCAGAAACCTTGCCTGAAGATTTAGCTGTAAACTGAGAGCAGTCTCCCACAAAATCATTGCTTGCCTGCATAGAGGATAACAATGTGTTCCGCCTTGCTTGTTGATGTACCACATGACAGTTGTGTTGTCTGTTAGAATCAACACCTGCCCTGGAAGAAGTAAATCCTTGAAAGCTATTAATGCAAACTGGACTGCTAACATCTCTTTCAAGTTGATATGTAGATGTTGTAGTCTGGCAGGCCACTTGTCTTGTATCCACTTTCCATTCAGATGAGCTCCCCAAGCTTTGTCTGAGGCATCTGTCGTTAGAATCTGACTCGCCTCTGGCCGGGTCACAGAGAGTCCCTTGTTTAGGTGATATTCCTGAGCCCACCACAACAATTCCTTTTGAATGCAAGGTATTATTTGAATGACAGTGTCCAAATCCTGGCAGTGCTGTGTCCATACATTTTTGAGATACCATTGTAGCTTCCTCATATGCAGTTTGGCATTGGGAAGCACCAGAATACAAGATGCCATGAACCCCAAGGCTTGAAGGACTGTCCTTGCAGTCAGTCTGGACTGATGAGACAACTGATGAAAGTAAAGGAAAGATTCTTTTGTTTGTCCGGGGTCAAAAGGCCATCTGGGATGCTGTATTCAGTCTCACACCCAGAAAGCACATGTCCTGAGAGGGTACTAGACTGGACTTTATTTCGTTCACAGAATACCCCAGGCATCTTAGCACTGCTATCACATAATCCAAATGATGAAGAAGCTCGTCCCTTCCTTGAGCCAGAATCAGGCAATCGTCCAAATAAGGATAGATCTGTATTCCTTTTAACCTGAGGAAAGCTATCACTGGAGCCAGAACTTTCGTGAACACTCTGGGCGCAGTAGATAAGCCAAAGGGCAATGCAGAGAACTGATAATGAGAAGTCCCAGCTCGAAAACGCAGATACTTCCTGCAACTCAGTCTGATAGGAACATGAAGATAAGCCTCCTTGAGATCCAAAGTTACCATCCAAAGATCTTTGCCCAGCAGAGGTAAAAGCTGCTGTAACGTCAACATTTTGAACTTGGGAATGTCCAGATAAGTGTTGAGGATAGATAAGTCCAAAATTGGTCTCCACGTGTTCCCTTTCTTTGGTACTAGGAACAGGCGAGAATAAAATCCTAGGCCCACTTCTGGCATAGGGGCCGGCTGTATGGCCCCTATTTGGAGTAACAGAGAAATTTGCTTGTGAGCCTCTATT
Source organism: Protopterus annectens (assembly GCF_019279795.1). Classification (NCBI taxonomy): domain Eukaryota; kingdom Metazoa; phylum Chordata; order Ceratodontiformes; family Protopteridae; genus Protopterus; species Protopterus annectens. The sequence continues at coordinate 1,264,254,086 of NC_056728.1, forward strand.
CTTTGTTGAGGAGGAACGTCTGGCATGCCTTTGAAAGGAGGCAAGGTATGGAAATAAAACCTGTAACCGTGGTGTATGATATCCAATACCCATCTGTCTTGGGTAATTAAACTCCAATTTTCTTTGAAAAGTGCCAACCTTCCTCCCAAAGGTGCTGCCAGACGAGAAGGCTCTGGCAGCTGAAAAGGTAGGTCATTGGGTCTGTTTACGAAAGGACTGACCCCTGCCCTCACCGAAGACTGTGCAGGAGAACTCCTGTTCTAGGCCTGAAAGAGCCCTGAGCTCTGCCCCTACCACGCCTAGATCTACCCCTAGACTGGGAATCATAAGAAGGATACGTCCACCCCTTAGTAGGCCAATTTCTACTAAACTTTGGAGGCTGAACCTGCAAAAATCTTTAACAGTCTGCATAGACTTAGCCTTGTCTTCCATTTTCTTTAAAACTGCCTCAACAGGAGAACCAAACAACACATCAGATTGTAAAGGAGCATCTAAAATCCTTGTTTTAACATGGTCAGATAAATTCTGATCCCTCAGCCAGGCGTGCCTGCGAAGAACTGACCCAGTGGCAGCCACCCTAGACGAGGCCTGTACAGCATCAAAACCACATTGCAAAGAATGCTTACCCACCTGTTCAGAAACATGTACTAAATCTTGTAACTCTTTACAATCAACACCTTCCGCCAGAGCATCAACCTTAGACTTCAATTGTGAAAGGAGATAATTTTGGTATTTCAGCATGTGAAACTGGCAATTCAAAGCCCTCATAGCTAGAGTGGAAGTAGTATAAACTTTCTTTCCCCATCTATCCAAGGCCCTGGCCTCTTTATCTGTAGGAACCGGATTCTTGACAACAGAAGCCTTAACACCTTTAGGCCCCTGACTAACAGTTTCTGGGTCTGCCCTAGGACTCTTAAAAAGATACTTATGAGCTTCAGGCACCCTGTAATACCTATCTGGTTTAACAGAAGCAGGAGGCAAAGAATCAGGATTAAGAGAAGCCTCTGTAAAAACATCTTCCACCACATCCAAAACAGGAGGTATAGCCAAAGGCCTATGCTGGGGTAAAAACAAAAATTCCCTAAGCCTTTTCCTGGAATCAGAGAAGTCCTGACCTTCCCACTTAAAATGCTCCCTCATGGAATGAAGAGTTTCTGAAAAAGAAAAATCCTCAGGAGGAGAAGCAGAAGGAGTAGAATCATCCACATCAGAATCAGAATAAGGAGAATACTCCTGCAAGTCTTCAGCCGAAGACTCTGAAACATCCGAAGCCTGCTCAAAACTCCCTAGCTCAGGCTCCACCCTAGGTCTCTTATCAGGAGGGGGCATAGAACCCCTAATCAAAGTAATCAAATCTTCTGCCATTTTAAGCATATGCTTCTTGGGCACAGTTCCTGAAGAACTAGGGGTGACACCAACTGAAGCTAAACCTGGCCTGCCTCTGGGAGAAGCCTTGGAAACAGAAGGAGAGGGCCTAACCACCCTAGGAAGGGAGGGGAGTATAGTAACCTGAGAAGTCCCATCAGCCTGACCTGCCTCCTGAGAGGCCACATCCTGCAATAACAAAGTCTCTCCCTGGGATCCCAAAGAAACCTCCGGTGGAACCACCGGCTCCACCGACACCTCTAAAGAACCGGCGTCCGCGGACGGTTCTTCTAGCCTAGGCTTAACTGCTTTGTCCTTGCGCTTCTTGAAGAAGCGGGCGTCGGAGCATCCGACGGCATTTTATAATTGCACCGCTTCAAGACTAACCTGGCACAATCTAACCTTCTCTTTATAGTGCGCTTATTGAATCTAGCACAAGAGCGACACCCAACAACGCCGTGCTCCGGCCCTAAACAAGGAATACACAAAGTATGATAGTCTCTATGCGGTATCTGTTTCCCACAAGAAATACAATTATTCACTTTTTCTGACATCCGGTAAACCACTGAGGCAAGAAAAACTAAAATATTCCCCAACGGGGTACTTAGCCAACTTTGACTTGGTCTGAAACTCCGAAATCGAAAAATTTCAGAACGCCAACCGGCACTTGCAATGCTGCTTCTGCATCGGACCATGCGGCAAAAAAGACTGAGGATATGACGTCGGTCATGCGCATTTGTACCCTGACGTCCTGATGTCAGTCAAATGCGCCTTGACCGACGTCAGCCTTATACTTTGATATTCGGGCCGACCGAGGACAGCGGACTACCCAAGTGTAAGGACTGCAGCAATGTGAGATGAAGAACATCAACTACAATTACAACAAATGTCTTAAATGTTGCAGAGGTAAACCAGTTCTAAAAACTGGGTCAAAATTCATATGGTCCACATGCAATGACCCTTAACATATAACGAATCTTTACACTAGCAATAATTAAATGAACAGACTTAGAAATGCTGCCTGTAATATCTAAAAAGTTACTTGCTGCAATAAATATCCACACCATACACGTTCCAAATTTCACCTTGAAATACCGTGTGCCAAACACAGAACTCCTCATGAGGACTTTAAGACAAAAGCATCCAGAGCTCTAAACTCTAGGAACTCCAAGAACATCAGGAATGTCAAATGAAAAATCCAAAGTCCATCTCTGTTCTGTATAACAGGATATCAAAAGCCCAACCAAAGTTGCTCATTCGGTATCACAGCATTAACAATGGCAACAAACAGTTGCAACATAACCAGCATCCAAGTGATTAATTCATGTGAAAGAAAAAAAAAATACCTATTCAATTATAACAAAATGTAGCAGGACGTCATGGACTGGCAAACACACCATCATTACTGCAAGCGTTACTACATGAATCTTGGATCTCATCCATGACAATCCTTTTCCTCCATGGACATTCTGTAGAGGACATCTTACTCCTCCAGTCTGACAAACTCACTCCTCAAAATTAAAACTACAAGTTTTTACTCACATTCAAATGGAGTGTTTCAGGATATTGTCCAAACTGAAGCAGTGCCAAGCAAGCACAGTGCCCCAGGAAAGCATCTAGTTTAATGCAACACTGTGTAAGTGCTCACTGAGAGGACACACTTGATTTGGACCTCTAGGAGACTTGCCCATAGCTTCCCTTCTTTTGAACCACTGGCTCATGCATTCCTTTGTGAGGCAACAGCAAGGCATACTCAGACTGATAAGTGTTCTATGGATCATTTGTTCCTGTCCAGGGGGGCCATATCAGACATTTTTTGTTCTCCTGGAAGGCAACAGATGGGCATTAGAGAGCAGGCTAGATGTCCCTCCCCACCTAACCCCTCCCAAGAAGGTGGCCTATAGACTTGCAATGGCTGCTTGGTTAGGGAGGGACATGCATGTTCCCATGTCTACCTCTCACCAATTTAGCATTGCCTGTATCATTTCCAATAGTGCCAGCCTGCTTACAATCTTCCAAAAGTAACTGTCTACCCACTGGTATGCACTGCTAGTGTTACAGACATAGCTGCCTCCCTCCCACCCAGCATGGGTTCAGCTGGCATCAGACACTCAATTCCATACTTTCCTACCTGGCCATTCCAATGCCCATACTGCTACCTTAACACAGGACATACAGGATCAAAGTTAAGGCTTCATTCCCACTACACATTGGGACGAGACACACAGTATGCACTTGTTAGATCTACTATTAAACACAGCACAAGGCAAGACAGCTTACATCACCTTACACACCTATCTGAAATACCATAGTATTAAAATGCCTCAATCACGGACTCTGCAATATCAACAAATTTATTTAGTGCAGTATCAAGATGATATGCAGAAATCTGACCTTCAAGAAAACAGTGAGTTTTCCTTGTGTCAACATCCACAGAAGGGAGCTTGGTCATCAGCCTGCAATTAGGGAAACTCCTGGATGCAATCTGACCCTTGGGTTGTTTCTTCTTGCTTGACTTTCCGAAACGTAGCTATATGACCACATATCTTTGCGACTTTGTCAAAGCAGGCATCAGACACCTAGGACTGTGCTCTGCAACACTACAGCATTTTACTTTCTCATTATGCATGGTGTTCCTTTACTACAGGAACAATGAACACTAGATTTATTTCACTTTCAAACATTTTAAAATGATGTTGGTGAATGTCTTTTAATATGGCATGCACATATCCTGATACTGATTTTCTACATTTTGAAATATTCTTTTTAAAGCTTGAATACTGTGAAATGCATTTATGTATAATGTTTTGTGTGTGTGTATATATATATATATATATATATTTATTTATTTTTTTTTCTAACAAGGTCAATCCCAAAAAAATGAAAAGTGTTAATATATTAGGTTATGTGAAATTTTAAAACTCTTAGACAGGATGGGGTCTTTCACTTATTCTTTGTAACTATTCACCATAAATTCATGCTCTTTAGAAGCATTCACTGCATTTTCATTAAAGTAAAGCCAACTTCACGCTTCTTAAGAAAGAAGTGGCAAACTTCATGACACCCATGCTGATGGACATTAGAGATACGACTGCTGAATCCCATACAATTGCACTTTATAAGCATTTACACGAGTGCATGGATTGTGCAATCTCTAACAGAACCAAGATGCTATCCTACAAAAAATGGAAGCCAGTCTGGTGGTCCCCTGCTATAAACAAACTCTACAACAGAAGAAAGAAACTGTTGTAAAAAAGAGTAAAATCCCATAATTGGAGGAACTCCATGGTCAGCCTCAGTAAGAAGCTGAGATCTCTCATAACATCCACCAAAGCTGGTTACAAAAACAAAATTGCCACTGATTCTAAAGACAATCACAAAGCATTCTATAGCTATGCCAAGAGTCTCAATGGCAACACTCACATCTGCTCTGAGTTACAGCACAATGGCACTAAATATACAGAACCAACTGATACTCATCCCCTAAAGGGCCCATCTCTATACCGGAAGAATGCAAAGTACCTGTAATCATGGCTGCACAGGTAAAAATCACACTCTCCAAAGCCAAGAACACAGCATCCATGGGACCTGACAACATCCCAGGCTGCGTTCTACATGAACTACAGAATGAACTGGCACCCCACCTAAGTACCATGTTCAATCATAGCCTCACCTCAGGCTTTGTGCCTACTGAATGGTGCACAGCAATGGTTATCCCACTCCACAAAGGGGAGCCACCACGGACCCCAGGAACTACCGCCCCATTAGCCTGACGAGCCTGGTCTGCAAGGCTATGGAGCGTATCATCATGGAACTTATAAACAATGACATTGATAATCTCCAAACTCTGGACCCTACCCAGTTCGGGTATGTAAAAGGCAGATCATGTCTCCTAAACCCAATAGACTTCTTTGAAGTGGTCAGCAAAGCTGTAGATGAGGGTAAGGTGGTACACACAGCCTATCTAGATCTTGCCAAGGCTTTCAACACCATCCCCCACTCTGGAATTATAGACAAACTCATTAAACTAGGTATAAATCAGTATGTCACAAGATGGGTTGCCAACTGGCTCACTGACCGAACCCACACTGTGAAAGTAGCAGACTCTAAATCCAACTTCAGACCAGTGACAAGTGGAGTACCACAGGGTTCAGTCCTAGGTCCTCTCCTGTTTGGAATCTACTTCTCTGAAGTACAGGCTAACAAAGTTCGCAGTTGACTGCAAACTAGGAGCCATAATCAAATCTCCTAACGATGTGGACATCCTACAAAAGGGCCTCACTGAGACAGATGCCTGGTGTCAAAGCCATGGCCTCAAGCTCAATGCCAAAAAGTGCACTGTCATCCCTTTTGGTAAAAACTCTGTACCCATGAACTACCACATAGGCGGTAGTCTACTTAACACTGAAAGTGTGATAAGACACCTTGGGACACAGGTGGACAGTAGTCTCTCCTTTGATAATCACATTGCCACAGTAGTCAGGATATCCTTCTACATGGCACACCTCATCACAAAAGGATTCTTATCCAGGAAAATACAGGTCATTGTTCCCCTCTGCACATCACTCATTAGACCCATTATAGAGTACAACGCCCCTTTTGGTATGTACCTCGCAGGACATCTACAACAACTAGAAAGGCCACAGAAATACCACACAGAGAGGATAACTGGCCTCAAACAGATGCCCTGCACAGACAGTCTCAAAAAACTCCAGCTTTACTCTGTCGCATATCGCCTACTCAGAGGCAATCTCTGCCTAACATACAAGGCTATGTCAAACCCAGAACTGTTGGACATGCTCCACATAAAGAAATCCCAATCCCTCCGAGCTATACACTCTAGGGACCTAAACCTTGTTAACACAATAAACAGAACATGCTGGAAGGATAGATTCCTATCTCAGAGACTTCCCATACTCTGGAACAAACTACCTATCTATATCAAACAAAGCTCCTCATTAGCACTCTTCAAGAAAAATCTTGATGATTGGATGGGAGATGGGAAATTCACCCCGGGGATCACTTCTGTGGCTCTGCTTGACAGGGGCACAGGAAAATAATTTTCTTGGGTGGCAAAAGCCAGGGTACCATTTGGTTAGGCTTATATAGGCCCTAGGGTCAATAGCCTAGTACATACCTAAGAACCTAATATGCTAAAAACTTTCACTTCTATCATTTAAATCGAAGTGATGTCTACCAGAATAATTCCCAGTCTACTGCATGAGAACTAGGCAGTGTCTGGAGAACATGTTGCCCCTGTTTTTTTCATATGGTTAAATATTATGCTTTCCTCTGTGTGTTTCCTCACGAAGCTGCCTAGGGCAGATTCCTTCTACATACTGTGCCATTTCAGCTTTCTGTGCTACACCTGTGTCATGTATTTTGCTATTGAGAGAGGCAACATTTTTGTACTGAATTAATGTTTGTATTATTTGGGCATACACCATTGTAACAAAAAACAATGGACACAAGGGCATATTTGTCAAAGGCACATTTGGCTTTTTTTTTTTTAAACAAAGGCCATTTTCCTTTAACCTACTTAACATTTGTCCGAGTGCTTCATCATGATTTTTTGCCCATAAATAATATTGCTAAAGCTTTTAGCATTTGAGTTCTTGTATCACTTTTGCTGTAATGTGCTAAAATTCTCGGCAGATTAACATACTCTGAATATCCACCTTTTGTATTTCAAGAAGAGAATGTGTGTTGTGAAAGTATGTAATGCTTTAACTCTCAAGAGGTTTTATGTGGTTGTACCCTGACAGGATATCTGCATCACTTGATTCAGTAATTTTATCAATAACATGAATGAGGTACCTTTCTCTCAAAACTGCTTTGTTTGTAGCATTCATGTTAAAACATATACCTTACTTGTGAGAGATTCTTAAATGTAGGTGGTATTATTAAGGATAAAAACATACAGCAGACCCTGACAATCCACGTCTATCCCTAGTTTTATACATTTTTTTCAAACTGGTTTCTAACGCGGAAGGGTATTAATCTTTCCATGTGGCTGTGCTACAGGGATCACGTTCTGATCAGCATTACACCATACCCTTGAAGGCTGACAATGCCCTCAAAGATATTTTCATATTCCTGTGACAGCGCATCATCACTAAACAATGACATATGTTTGAGTTTCAGACTTCATATCCTTTAGAAAATGCATTTTAACATACACCCTCTTATTAGCTCCTTGTTCAGTTTATAACAGCAGTATTTAAAATCTGTCCCTATTTTGGGGCTTTTGTCCCCCAATTATGTACAGATTTCTTGGGCCAAGACATTGAAAGGTATGGCTCAGTAGGTTGGAACCTTTTCCCTCTAACACACTAAAGAGTGCGGCTATCATCTTGTATTGAAATTTCAATTATGAAACACCCCTTTACAGACAATTTCATGCAAATATCTTACTGTTGTGTAGTTTTATGTACGTCACAGTTTACTCTCTTGCCGCAGGCAGTTAAAGAGGCTGTAGTTGTTCAACCCTCATTACACCTAGTGCAATCATATGAATCTGCTAACCCATTTTCTTTTATCTGATCCTACACATTGATTAATAATACTGTCTATACCAATTGTGGTAAGTGGAGGAACCTTGACTAACATCTTTCTTATAACTCATATTTTTATTTGTCAGAACAGCACCCAAAATGCTGAGAATATTTTTAATGTTAAGTCAATGCACTGCATCCTAGGACCACAGTGCATTTGAAATACCAATCAAGACAATTTCAACATGCAGAACTGAACTGTGCTTTATTAAAGAGGCAATATGTCAGTAGGGCTGCAATCATCAACACAAAGCGACAAACCGTAACTTGTTTGATTTAAAATCATTCAAGTATTCCAAGAATACAGAATTTAACTTTCTCAAGTCATCAGTACTGGAATAATTAGCTTCATGCATCATTCATGAGATGTCCTTTTTTGGTTTGTTTCAAGGTCAAAAGAAATCTCATGCGCACACACAATTACAGCCAAACTCACACAATTACTCTCTACTGGAGAATCAGACGCCGGACTAAGAAGTTTTCCTTGAGCAGAAAGGCTCCTGACCATCAAAATAAATTCTCATAACATCTTACACAAAATTTAACAGCTACAGACTATGGTACAGGTGACTGAAGTTAGATTAGTAACTTGGGCATCTGTAGGAGCTGTTTTGGGAGGATGGGATTGAATGGCTGCTGCCAGCTCACTCATCCTAGGGGTAGGGAGCTGGGTTGGCTTGCCCCTTGATTTAAGCAATGCGGTGCTGTTGTTGGGTGCTATTAAGATATCTGCAGAGTAAGAATTGTCACAATTTTTGACACAATCAAATGCATTAAAGTTGGCTGCAACACTACAGCAAGGTGGTGTCTTGCCCTGTTCTCTTCCTGTTAAGGATTTTCATGCACAGTATCGGTAACTTTTTAACAAATGAAGGTAAAAGGGATCAGGTGGTTGACTAATGGAGGAGTACAGTGGTGGCAGTCACACCTCTCTACTGTATAGATTTTCACAAAATGTCCAGATTTTTGCCTATTTTTGATTTGTCATAAAATCTGTGGTGTTGTGGCAGCTTATTGAGGATTAATGACATACATTTGAGTTTCAGACTTCACATACTACAGACAATACATGCCAACAGAAATCCTGTTATTCTAGCAACTTTGTAAATTTATAAGTGCATTGTACAAAATCTCTCTCATTTTTTGGGACTTTGTTCCTCCATTACTTTGGGCTTTGTCCAGATTTCTTGCACCAAGAGGTTAAGAGGTATGCTGGCAGTACTGCATGTTATGGTAGGCAAAGGATAGCACAGTAAGAGAATAAAGCTCAGAAATTTACTAGTCAGGTAACATCTCCATTTTTAGCCGCCATAGCAACTAGTGGTAGGTAGTTGCTAAAAGGATGAGACCACAGACAGTAGTAATACAAAGGACTTTCCTAAACATGAGTGTTGGGCTCAGGCTCATACTCTGAAGTTAAATGAGAAACTCATTAATACAGGAGCATTACAGAGTAAAGCTGCTGTTTCTTTAGGTTCAGTGAAGTCCACGGTGATGTCAAGGCACCTCCCATGGGAACTTCACGAGGCAACAACCAAAGAGATGAAGTCCTGTGGCACGCTCTGGACACTGGTGCTTACTTAGCTTGCCTGGGTTCCTACGGAATAGGTTCACAGGTCTGACTGCCAAGCTAATGAACTATAGGACTTCAGGAATCTTGACTGCTGTAAACCACCGTGATATTTTCCTACTTTCCACATAAATATCAGGATTACTTTTAAAGAATGGTAATGACTGACTTCTGATTGTAAGGAAGAAACATTCCAGAATCTTGGTAGGTGTTGTGTAATGCATCAGGCATATTTTCTAATAGTGAATTTTTTTTTACAACTAGGTTCCCTTGTCTAGTGTTAGTTCTCTACAGAGTGCAAATCAGGCACAGACTTTCAAGCAAAACCAGATCACTACTTTACAGACCAAGCAGATATCGCCTCTTACATGTACAAAACGTTGAATGTGGCAGTTCCTGTTTCTGAAGTCTTAAAATTTACAAAGAATGCTCGTTCACAGGCTACAAAAAGCAGCCCTGTATTAAATAATGGGGTGCATGACTGAGATACAAAAGGACTAATTCCAAAAAAACTTGCTGTCAGTGTAAGTGACTTACTCTGGTGTATTACACCACAGTAAAGTCAGTTACACTGACAGCAGGTCTTGCAGAATCTGGGCCCCAGAGTAAGCCTTACAATGAAGTAAGTCACGTACTTAGGCTGAGAGCAAGTCTTTCGGAATCAGGACAGGCTTAAATTGAAACAAGTCAGTTACACTGAGAGCAACTCTTCCGGAATATGGCCAAAAGGAATATAAAAAAACTGGCCTCCCTACAGTGATTAGACTTGCCCTTTAGAGTTAAGAAGGCTGAAGACTAAGCTTTTTAACTCTCATATATACACTACTCAGTATTTAAACTGGTTGTCTAAAACTACCCCTGGATTTTCAGGAAGACCTATTACTGGATGAATACCACTTTATGGAAAAGCAAGTTACCTAATCTAAACTTCCTAAACTGAACAACCCCCCCCCCCTTTTTTTTTTTTTTGCTATATTGTTATTGTACTGCTAGACTGAAATACTGAGAATAGTATTTTCACCCTTGCAGGTGTTTTTCTTTTCCAAGAGCTGTGCAGCTATGGCGTTAGTATATATTATATACAATTTCTAAATGTACATCTTTATACATGCATATATACATTATACATGTATACACGCATATATATATATATATATATATATATATATATATATATATATATATATATATATATATATATATATATATATACACACTTATATGTATTCACATTTGGTGGTGGAGGGGGCCCCCAGAGACTGACTTACCTTATAAAAAAATGGTTGTTTTCATGTGTTCAATCATACATTTGTCTAACTAGTCCAGTTTGCTGTCAGTTGGTTTTATGACAACTTATTGTAGGAAATCTTTCATACATAAATGTTTTTGGAGAGTCTCATGATGGCACGTATACTGACAGAAAAAGGGGAAATCGTCTTGAAGTTAATCACGTTTTACTGAAGTAATTATGTTATCCAGACTGTAACCATAAACAAATATTGTTATCTACAAGCCATTTTTATATCTGAGAAGAATAGTCCAAAATGAAGCAGCCCCAGTGCACAGCTTTGCTGGATAGTCCCTGCAACCCCTGCTGAGACAGACAGGCATCTCCCCACCCTGACTTGTTACACTGCTGCATAACCAGTGTTTTATCCACTGAATTTTACAATGCTTTTATTTCTTTTGGGTATTCCCTTTATAGGGAACTGCATCAAAAGCCTTATCAAAGTCACAACTAGCAGTAGGTAGGTCATGTATGTGGTCAATCTTTCATAAAAACCTGTTGCTATCTCCTCAAATTCCACAAAATACAAAAGGCAAGGTCCTCTGTAACAAATCCATATAGTGCCATATCTAACAAGGGCAGGTCTCAGTATATCATTTTGGATAAGCTCCATTATTAACTGATCTCTATGATTTTACACAGAATACTGGTCACACTGATGGGTCTGAAATTGTCAGAGCCACATGCTTCTGTTAACTGGTACCACCACAGCCTGTCAGCCTATCACCACAAGTGAGACACATCATCCAGTTTATCAGTAACGTGATGAATATGGGTTTGGTTAGGTTCTCCGCAATTCTGTACAGGGGAACCAGTGGGATGTTGTCTTCTTACACCAAATGGGATACTTTAGTTTTACAATTGTAGCTGTTATAAAAAGGATGCTTAACCTTTGTCTTTAAAACACTATGAAGCCCATTCCTTTACTTCCGGTGAAGTTTACACACATTTTCTTCTAGATATACATTTGTTATTCTGCAGCTGTGGGATGACATTTCATCAGTGGGCCAAGAAATTATAAACACAATCTTTCTACAGCACTTTTCTGATGTAATCAAAATACCTTAAAGACCAAGTTGAGTTCATAGTTATTATCATGAACATTTGATAAGAAAAATAGACAGTTTCTGGCCTTCAATTTTTACTTTATTTCACACCTACCATAGTTTTCAATTTTTTTGAATCTTGGCAGTATTTCCTGTTGTTGTATTATCTTAATTCTGCGGCTACAAGGGTTTTTGTTGACTATTCATGTAGATTTGCATCATACGGGCATGTGTTCACTAACACACGACGCAATGTCAACGAGCTAAATGGTTGCATCTTGAGCAGACATTCTGATCACTAATGCCAGTATTCCAATCTGTTTTTGGAAGCAAACCATATACCAGAGACCTGGTCACCATTTTTAGTTCCTGTGATTCCCCACACACACTGGCACCCCACCTTCCTGGCTCTTCATTTGAAGAATGGTGAGCAAAAAAAAAAAGTAAGGTAGCCAGTAGCCAATAGTCACAGTAACCAGATACATGCCCCTCCCACCTGCCTCAGCTCTATAATGGAAGAGAAAAAAGGTCCATGATCGGGTGGCTGGTGCTCCTGAAATGCTATCCCTCCTTAATTGAGGGGGGGGGGGTCCAAAATCAGGTATTTGGGGCTACCGAAATGCAGGAGTCAATCAAGTCCTGTTTCTGTACCCTGCCCCCAACTCTCCTTCCTCAGAAACACAATTTTTTTTTAAACTGCACCAAACTGCTTACCACACACAGGGAGAGTTACAGTGCTTAGGTTTGACCACAAATGCAATACCAACTTTTAAAATCTGGTATGCACTAAAAAGCAATTTGGATCAAATTATTGCATCTCCCTAACACTTCGCTGCACCCTAGGTATGCTCCTGCCACCTACTGTCTCAGTTTCCACTAGTAATGTCCAGCAATGGGATTTATGACCTAGTTTGATTATAGTTTCACATTAAATGTGATGGCATTAATGACGTGATAATTACAAATGGTACAGAACCATGTCTGGGGATCAAACAATCTCAGGCTTTATTAGTTTAATATCAAACGTATCTCCCATCTCCAGTTGGATTTCACATTATTTGTTCCAAATTGTTTTTATACACAGTCAATTAATATCTGCATACATTTAACATTGAATTTTTACCTAGTAAATGCCCAGGTAGTTAAGATGAGCTGAGCATTAATTTTGAGGACTAGAGAAGTCTGGTCTGCCCTGTTCATGCCATCTTGACCATCACTAGAATAAGGGTTTAGAAAATGAATATATGGATGAATGGTTCTGCAGTTAAAGGGTTTCCAATTCAAATACTTCTGTAAGATCTCTAGATTGTCTTCATATGACTTGCTGATGCCCAACTATGCAAACATTCTGGTACCTATTACATTTAAAAGCAGTCATGTTTTTGTCTTCAGGAATGTCATTCCCTGAATAATACAGCTCTCTTTTTTTATAGTTTTGGCTGCAAAAGGTATTACAATAAAAACTAAATTATCACCTTAATTAAGGTATCCTTACTTCAGCAATGGGGGGAGGGGTCACCACTTTCTCTTGTCTCACAGCTCTGTCCAGTGCCCCCAGGGTCACCACATACTGGAGCATTCTGTGGCATTTCCTTTTACTACAAGGGTCCTGCCTCTCTAAGTTGTAAAAGCCTTACAGTCTACTCAATGACCAGGGTAGGTCAAAATTGTCAGCAGGGTGTTGGCAAGTCGCTGAGGATGTATATTAAACCTACGTCCATCGACATGCTGATTTATACATGGAACTGTCTGAGGTGCGTAATGGGGACATAGCTAAGGAAACATCCAGCCACCATAGACACACACATACCATAATGGTATATGCAGTTCTGTAGATTTGCAATAGAAACATGGTCGAGGAAATATCCAAACTCCTCAGTAACACATACTCCATTAATCCCTACCACATACCTTAATCTAGCAGTTGCTGATTTTTGCACTCTTAAGTTTCCTCAATTTCTCAAGGCAGTAGCCAAACTCCCCAACATGTCATAGGTGTGTACTAGGTTAATAACCACAAGGATCTTTTAAAGCCTAGCCATGTATCCCAAATCTCTGATAATTTCTGGTACACCTGCTAATTGTAAGCAGAGGCTTGAGAAATGAAACATTTACAAGCAGGGGCCTGGGAGATGAATTTACAGGATACTCATGTCCATTAGAAACAGGTGCCAAAAAATAGGGATGAGTTTCCTGTTCCCCATCCAACTGTCCAAGTTATACTTGAACTGGGTTAGGGAAGAGTTCTCCTTCATATGGATGGGGAGCCTGTTCTGCCATACCTGTCTATCCAGCAGGTCCTATTTAATCACAGACAATGTTTAAGTCTTTAGAACAGGTAATCCTGGTGCTGTTTGTTTTGTTTTACAGATATGCAGGAGGTTCATCAGGGTGGTGTCCGACAATGCCTTCTATTCCAGGTACAGCTCTCCTCTCAACAGCCCGTAGTAGACAGAATATAGAGATAAGGCTTTGAGGCAGTCTGCACAGGACATGTTACTTATATCTGTATTCCTTTAGTAAGGAACCTCTGTGGACATTCCAGTTGTTGGATATGCCCAGTTAGGTACATACCCAAAGGGAGAACTGTACTCAATGACAGGTCTATGAATGCTAAACATAGTGGAACAATGACTTCCTTATACCTATATGCCATACCTTTGTTTATATATTGCACAACTTAGAATGATTTCCTCACTACTGTAGACACACAATGGTCAACGGCTAGATTACTGTGTGTGTGCCCCCAAGTCCCTGACTACTGGGTCGACTCTTAAGGTTGTGTTGTCAATATGCTAATTACCAAGGGTGAAGACTTCCCAAAGGATACTATTATGCATTTCTTGATATTTAGTTTTATTCCAATGGCCCTGACACAAGTTAGTTGCCGGTGTCAGGCATTCCTGGAGAACATCAGTGTCAGTGGGGGATGCCATGACTGCTCCAAATTTGCAGTCGTCAGCAAATTTGGTCAGAGGCCCATGACATTAGCCTTGACTTCAGAAAAGTAAATGCCAAAAAAGAACAGTTCCAGGTCTGATCCCTTAGGGACTCCTCTTGTGATGGTTCTCTTTGAAGAGGTGGATTCCACAATTGTAGCTTCATGGGTCCTGTCTGTGAACCAGCTTGCTATTCACCAGGTGACATAAGGGTTTACATCTAACCTCCTGAGTTTATCAACAAAGCCTGGGTGGGAGAGTGTGTCAAATGCCTTAGCCAGGTCAAGGTAGGCAGTGTGAAACAGTTTTTGCTACACTGCTTTCGTGTCTTTCTCAAAGTCCATCAAGTTGAGCAGGCATGACCTAAACCTAAAATCAAACTGGGTTGGGTGCAGTGTCTACAGATTTCCCGTCTCATTACTGATAATTTCCATGGTAATTATTTACACGGTTTTGCACATCAGACTAGTGAAACTTGTAGGTCTGTAGTTTCCAGGGTCTATACATGGCTTACCTGTTGGGGGTTTATATTCATGTGGCACAAAGTCTGTTTGGAGGCTACAGTTAAACTGCAATTCTAGAACACCTGACAGGTCATGTTTCATACTATTTAGAAGGCATCCTGAGATAATGTCTGGGTCTTAGAGAGAACATTGAAGTCCTGTTACCTAGTGATTGTAGGGGAAGTTATATCCAATGGTATTTCCTGAGGGGAAGTTGAGGGGAGAGTGGGTAAAGTTACAGGTGAATTTGTCTGCTACAGGTTTGCTATATCTTCTGGCTCATTAAAGGTGGCTCCATTAACAATGAGGTCAGCACACAAGTATGTACTGACTTTGAGGTTGTGGACATAGCTAAAGAATGCCTTCAGGTTTGTCCTTGGCTTGGGAGGCTAACTCTGCCTTAAATTTGGCTTTAGTACACTATTTGTCCTCTGGCCGGCCACGGTGGTGAAGCGGTTAGTGTTTCTGCCTCACAGCAAGAGGTTTTCCAGTTCCATTCTCGGCTGGGGTGCCTTCTGTGTGGAGTCTGCATGTCCTCCCTGTGGTTGAGTGGATTTCCTCCGGGTGCTCTGGTTTCCTCCCACATCCCAAAGACATGCAGTAGGTGGATTGGACACTCTAAAAACTGGCCCTAGGTGTGAGTGTGTGTGCCTTCTGTGGAAGGCTGGGTGCCGGGCTGGCAACTCGGCACTGTAAAACTCCACTGACAATCATGAGCTGACAGATGATCCGCTGTGCTGACCCCTAACCGGGAAAAGCCAAAAGAAGAAGACTATTTGTCATCTAAGTTTTTTTTTTCTTTCTTTAGTTTGATGAAAGTGCTTTTATCCTACTGGCTGCTACACCTTCTAATTTTTTTGCCATGTTCCTTCTGTTATACAGCCTACTGATGTTGCGATTCCACCTGGTTGGCTTGTGCGTTTTTTTTTTTCTTAGTTTTTTTTTTGAGTTAGCTCTGTACTTATTCCTGGTGGGCAGAGCTGCCTCTTAGCAACTATTAACACACGGCCGGCCTTAGGCATAGGCGAACTAGGCGACCGCCTATCAGTACTGGCTGGCCTCGTAAAGGGTGCTCTTTTATTTATTTATTTTAATTTATTTATTTTTCTTAATCCATAAGATAAAGTTTGCGCTACTGTCGACACCTTGTCTCTGAGTCCATCCCAACTGTACAGTTGCATTTGTGCCCTCCTCCCACGTCTGTAGCCCTGTCCATTGCCGGAACCATAGGGTGAGGGGGGTAGCATGGGCTTTTGCAGCTGCAGGTTGGCCAGCTTCAACAATTAAAAACAGAAAAGCCTTCAGTGCAAGCGTTTTCTCCTTTAAGGAGGATCATGTGTGTGACATAGGCCCTCACGCCAACGTGGGAGTAAATACATTCCACACTCGTACACGAAATATGAAGTTGGCAGTTCTGTAAAGGCCTAATTTGTCTGGGTGCGTGTGGCTGTTCAGTTGAGAAAGGTTAGTGTGCATGTGTCTGTGTGTAATTCCTAAATCACCTCCGAGAAAGATGGTTACGTGCTTAGTTGGATTATCGGGTAAACAAAAATAAAGTTAACAGAATTCACAACTGGATAAGGCAAGGATAAGGTAAGGTAAGGCAAGGCAATTTCCTACTGGTTGATTATCTCAAATATGTATGCAGAGGTTGTGGCCTCAGAGAATTTCACACTGAAATCTGTTCAGTAGACTAGCTCTCACATGAACTCTTTCCCCATTAGAACAAACTGTTAAATGAGTACCACACACTACTCGTCTGTATCATTGTGCTAAATGTTTCTCTCAACACCCCTGCTGACGTACAGGTACCTCTAATTAAAATATTAATAGATCTGCACATCACAAGACGTGAAGCTCTATTAAATAGTACTCTGCAAACAGTGCTGGCTTATGAAATGACAAAGTGAAATTCAGCTTTTCATTTAACATCAAGACTTGGGAATTGCATGAAAGGGTTATTGACCTTGTGCTTTAATTAGGTTCTCATCATAGAACTCTTTGAGAAAGTAATTTTAGGGCTTTCAGTAGAAGATGTAATGGCAAAAAAGACTACTTATATGGAATACATGCTTACAAATATAATCAATTTGCCATCTAGCTTTTCACAAGGTAGGTCTAGTCAACAGAGACAGTAAGGAGCATAGCTCTCAACCTTCCATCTCCAAAATGAAGAACACTAGCCCTCATAATGTGGAACAAATTGGGAAAAATGTGGAACACATACTAATGGGCTTACTAACATCTTCAACTAGGAAGGTCATAGAATGGTTAAAATATGCTGGTTTTACTTATAAAGAAGATATTTTAATGAATTAATATGATTCATTTCTATTTACCATGGATTTTACTTAAAAAAAATTCCTAACACTGAGTGTGTGACAGAAGTGTGTGGAAATTTGAGGAACTTCGAGGAACATGAATTTTTAAGACCCCAAATGAGGTACGTTCCTCGTAATGAGGTACAGTTGAGAATTATGGCAAGGAGAAAGAGCTACTCTTTCATCTCTTATCAACATGCTCCAACCGCAACATAATTTCATACGTAGACAGAAGAGCTACATTAAACTACTGCTATATAG
Source organism: Protopterus annectens (assembly GCF_019279795.1). NCBI lineage: Eukaryota > Metazoa > Chordata > Ceratodontiformes > Protopteridae > Protopterus > Protopterus annectens. The sequence goes on from NC_056728.1 coordinate 1,264,271,933, forward strand.
CAGCGCTAATACACTGGGATTTATGAGGTCAGTTTCAGTACAAATACGACTCCCTCAGCCGCAGACACAAACAAAGAGGAACAAACCCACAAGTGATATTTTATTGACTTTTCTGTGGCAGATCTTGCCAACTAAGACATTGGGAAACCAATCCTCCTATCTGTCTATCTCAGGTCTTATCAACAGAACTGCTAATGTACATATCTCCATATGCACAATATAAGTCTGAACATAAATCTGTACAAAATTGGTTCTCTTTTAGTAGTCACATTCCTAAGTAATAACCCACCCCTGCCTACACCTACACACCTACACACCTACACACACACACACACACACACACACACACACACACACACACACACACACAGGTTATTGTCTATTTTCACTCCAAGAAGCTTTGTATGGATTGTTGGGGAGATGACACCACTAACTTCAGCTTTTTTAGCTTCCGAAACTACAAGTTTTTGTCACATCACTCAAAATTTAGCATCATTGCTTAAGAAAGTAACAGCCTTGCTTCTGGAGACCACAGACTAAAACGTTGTAGATTCAAGTGCTCCATGAGTTCCGTAGTGTGTGTGTGTGTGTGTGTGTGTGTGTGTGTGTGTGTGTATGTATGTATGTATATATATATATATTTATATATATTTATATATATATTCCTATAGTCTGATGGCTGTAAGCCATGAGTGCTTTCTTCTGTGCTAAATCATAAATGACATTACCTATGAAATGGGAAGCCCCTGGAAAATAATAGCGGAAAAAAAATTAATGGTAGTTTTGTTTATAAATCTAATACTATCAACCTAGTAATTAAATTTGCTATTGAAAGAAGAGCCCAAGTTCCTATTTCAGCAGTCCTTCCTTATTAATTTATTTAAATTAAGTTAAGAAAGGGCCTGTTTTCATTGACAGGAGCTTTCATATTATTTCTGTTACCACCTTGGTGGATATGGGCATCTGGAGAAAATGTAGATATTGTTTCATGTTTACTGACAATCAGTTAATTTTCAAACAAACCAATAAGGTATGTGAGAGATGCATTTACACAATGTCATTAGAGGCAAAGATCTCGAAAGGAGGCAGTCCTAATGTCAATCAGGTTGTCAGTAGTACACACGCTACACCCATCACACACAGTACAAAGCAGACACAGACTAACGTATGCTGAGGAACTTAAATGTAACCTTCCTAAATCCTGAAAACCTTCCAGATGAAGTACACACAACAAATGCCCTCAGCAGCCTCAAATGCACTCTTTCAAAACAACATCCACATCAGCACATGCAGTCATATCTCATGGAGCTTCTACTTCTAAGTCATAAGGCAAGCCACACAACCCAAAATTCTGGTCATTAGAGACTCCATTTTGAGACACACTTGCATCTGTCTTACCAGGCTTAGTAAGGAGCAAGTAACATTCAGTTGCTTATCAGGGGCCAGGATCTACCACAGTATGCATGTACACATGCACTCGGGTCATTGTCCACAAGTACTAGTATTACTCCTTTATGGTCCATGTTGGTGTAAATATCCCGAGATGTGCCTCCTTAGTGTATATGAAGAGATGCACCATGGAGCTCTCAGAATGTGTCCGAGGCTGATATGAGCCTAGTATTGAGCAGAATTTTACCTTCTCCAGGGATGATACCACAATACAAACAAGATAACTGACTTAGACTTAGTTTCTGGAGTCATTCTAAGGGGGTGCACTGTTTATTTACATGAAAGAAGATGGTCAACTGACCATGCTGCGTTGCCAAGAATGGTCTGCACATCTCCCGGCAAGCCTTTGGAATATTAGTTAAAACATTGTCCTCCCCCATAGTGCATTTTTTAGGCAATGCCAAACTGAAAGTACTTCCAACATAGCAAATCAAAACCAGGAAAATTTAAGTGTTACTGCTCAGTGCTAGGAGTCAAAACAAGAAACTCCACTCCCTACAAACTCTTCTTACCCTAGAGAATGCTGATGTCTGTGCAGTCACTGAGACATGGTTTAAACCATGGAGGGCACACCGGTAGTACAAGGGTATAACGCCTTCCACACATTTAGACCAGCTACAACATAGACAGAAACTAAAGGTGCAAGTGTCTTGATTTACATCAAAAATAAATATACCTCATGGCTGGTCCAACAACACAATGCACTTGAGCATCTCTATGTTAAAATCATCATAGCCAAAATCTGATACCACTTCCTTGCAAGCTATAGGTCTCCATCTATGACCCAGAGAACTCATAACATGTGGTAACACTTACCATCCCAACCCAATGGGCAACTGTAATTACCCCACTATTAACTGGGAGTCATATGACACAAAACATGCAGGTACATAATTCCTAGATTTTGTAAGTACAAGCCTACCTGGACCAGATTGCCAAACACTGACCAGGAGCACAAGCATACTGGATCTGGTCCTCACTAATATAGGAGAGTGCTGCATACCACCTAGTGTAATGTCCTCTGATAAGGTCAGGCCACAAAATAGTCTCCTTTGAAATAACAGTAAAACCTGCAACCACAGCTAACCCTGGAATGTTCAGGAACTAATCTAAGGCTAAAATCCTACTATTAAGGGATAACTTGGCAAAATTTCAGGGCCCCATAAACCCTGAGAATATTGCTGCCTATGCATAACTGTTCATCAAAACTCTCTACAAGCATGTTAATACAGGACCTGCCTTAGCTGAAATGGCACCCTAGGCGAAGTAGTGCTCTGGCGCCCCTTAAGCCCCACCCACACCATACTCATGAAACACCCCTATTTGAGGCACACCCACGGGTAGGTCACTCCCCAAGAAAACCACTCCAGTTCCTTCCTTCACTTACTTAAATGCATAAGAAGAAAAGATACCTTGTAATTTAGTTAAACTGCAAGTGAAGATGGAATTTTCCCTTTAATAAACCTGCTTTATCTATTTCTCCTTCACACATATTTTACAATAAAAGTCTTGCCCTCAGAAAACAGAAGCCCATTTGCCTTTTTTCAAAGGGTTGATTAAGCTAATTTAAACAATTTAATTTACTTTTAGGTAGGTGAGCGAGCCTTACACTCAGTGAGAGCTAAGTCTTACCCATAGTGCCCCTCTCCTCAGATCAAGTTTGCCTGTAAGGATAGAAAAAGTGAGGCTTTATCTGAGCAACTCCCCTATACAGTAACCAGGATCAAATCCGAAACTCCATGAGTCTTTCGGAGGGGGGTAGGAGGGTGGGACATAATGAATGAATGAAGATCAACAACACAGATGGAACATTATGGTAAGAACATAACTTCTTTATCTGATGTTGTTAATCTTCATTCATTCCTTACTGATGGGACAGAGTCCCTAGTTACTTTATGTCCTGGGAGGCCCTATGGAAGGATATTCCTGAGTACCGTTGAGCCAAAGGATGCTCTTCCCCTGGAGACCATATCCAATTTATAATGAGTAATAAAGGTATGAGGTGTTGCCCAGGTAGCTGCTGCGCAGATGTTGCCCATAGAGGCTCTAGAATGAAGGCCACCGAACTGGACACTGATCTGGTGGAGTGAGCCTTGACTTTAGTTGGTAGAGTTATTTTGTTCTGTTGATAGACAAGGGTAATGAAATCTCTTAACCATTTTGATAAAGTGACTTTGGAAACTGACTTTCCCAATCTTGGACCTGAAAAGGATTGGAACAGCTGGTCCGATTTCCTGAATGATTTGGTTCTGTTCAAGTAAAACCGTAATTGTCTATGTACATCCAGCAAGTGTAAACAGTATTCACCTTTGTTAGAAAATTTTGGGAAGAAAACTGGAAAATCAATGGACTGGTTGAGATATGAATCTGAAATAACCTTGGGCAGAAAGGAGGGGTTAGTCCGAAGTGATACTCTCTCTTTGTGGAAAATGATGTATGGGCGATTTACACACAAAGCTTGCAAATCTGATATTCTCCTGGCTGAGGTGTGGGCTACCAGGAATAAGGTTTTCCAGGAAAAAAACTTTATATCACAGGTGGCTGAAGGCTCAAATGGTCGAGAAGTTAAAGTTTGTAAGACTAGCGTCAAATTCCAAGGTTCAATGGGATCTTTAGGAGGTGGTCTCAAATGCATGACACCCTTTAGGAAGGTTTTGCAGAGACTGTGGGACATTAATGAAGAAGCATTAAAGCCATTATGAAAATTGTAGATAGCTGCTAAGTGAACTGTGATGGTACAGACTGAAGCTCCTGATTGTAGTAAAGTTGACAAGTATTCTAAGACCTTATGGACCGGAGCTGAGAAGTTGTCTAGTCCTTGTTCTTTTGCCCACATCACAAACCTGTCCCATTTACTATGACAAAGTTTCCTGACGGATGGTTTATGAGAGGCCAGAAGTATCCTTCGCACTGGGGAAGATAGATTATTCTGCCTGGCAATCAGTGAAAGTGGAGAAACCAAGGGGTCAGCTTGAGACTCGGTAAGTAGGAATGGACTAGCCCCTGTGGATGAGACAAGAGTCCAGGGGTTGGAACCAGAGTCCACGGGCGGTGAACCAGGCGAGGCCATAGGAAGAGGAACCAGACATTACAGGGTCAACAGGGTGCAGTGAGGATTACTTTGCTTCGCAACCGTTGCGCTTTCTTTAAGAACTGCGGAATGAGTGGGTTTCTTTAAGAACTGTGGAATGAGTTGGGGAGGGAGGGAGGAAAGGCATAAAGTAGACCCGGGAGCCAATCGTGCATCAGAGCATCTCTCTTTGACTCCCCCTGGGGGGGATCAGGGTGAAGTAGCTGCTGCATTTGTGGTTCAAGGGAGAGGCAAAGAGGTTGCAGCAAGGCTGGCCCCAACAACAAAATATTTGTGTCGCTACTATGACATTGAGAGACCACTTGTGAGGCATCAGAATGTTTCTGCTCAGTTTGTCTGCAATCACACTGGAGTTCCCCGGAATGTGCATTGCTAAGAGAAAGCAGTTGGAATCTATCACTCATTGCCACACTCTCAGGGCTTCCCGACATAATGGGTAGGATTTGGTTCCTCCTTGCTTGTTGATGTACCAGACTACTGACATATTGTCTGACTGGACAGCAATCATCCCTGACAGGAGGGTTGCTTGGAATGCTTGCAATGCTAAAAACACCACCCTCAGTTCTAGGATATTGATATGCAGATTGGTCTCTAAGGGGGACCAACTGCCCTGGACGGTTCTTCCCTGAAAATGCCCCCCCCCACCCCATCAGGGAGGCATCCGTGGTCACTGTGGCTTTGGGTTGAGGTGGTGAAAAAGGACGACACCCTAACTTCTCTTCTGGCTTCATCCACCAATTCAGATCTTGTTTGCATCGGTTATATAGATTGGGTACGACATTGGGTGTGTCATTATCAACCACTGAGATGCTAGGAGCCATTGAAGCAGCCTCATATGGAATCTCACTAGTGGGACCAGACTGATCATTGCCACCATGGAACCCAGACATTGTAAAACCAATCACACTAGAACTTGGTCTTGAGAGAGTATCACCTGGAGCTGAGATATCAGCCTTTGTAACCTGTGATGAGGTAAAGCAACTAGGTAGGATTTTGTGTCGAATGACACCCCAATGTACTCTAAGGTTTGAACCAGTACCAGCTTTGACTTTTCCCTGATTATTGAGATTCTTAGCATGTTCGCCAGTTTTAGAGTATAGAATACAGCTTGAAGTAGTAGACTCTTGCTTGGAGTAGCAAGCAGCCAATAGTCTAAATATGGAAACATGCAGAATTCTTGCAGTCTTAAGTGAGCTGTTACTACTGCCATGCATTTGGGGAACACCCTGGGGGCTGTGGAGAGACCAAAGGACAGTACTTGAAATTGGTAGTGATTGGCTCCCAGCTGGAGACGGAGATATCTTCTGGATCGTTTGTTCATTTTTATGTGGTAAGACGCTTCCTGAAGATCTACAGAGCACATTTAATCATCTTTTTCCAGAAATGGAAGGATAGAATGAACCGTGACCATTCGGAATTTTGTCTGATGAACTTGTTCAGAATGCTGAGGTCCAAAACTGGCTTGCAGTCCCCTGTCTCTTTTGGGGCTAAAGAAAATCTTGGAGTAAAATCCAGATCCTATTTGGTCTGGTAGGACTGTTTGGATGACTCTCTTCTAGCAGCTTTTGAACTTCTTGTGCTGCTGCATCCCTCTGACTGGGTGGAACATCAGGGATTTGCCTTAGTTGCCAGGGGTAAAGGACGAAGGGGATATGGTAACCTCTGGTCATTATCGTCTGCACCCAGGAATCTGATGTTATCAAGTGCCAGGCCAAGTGGTGTGGAGAAAAACATCCCCCAACTGCTTCCAGAGGTAAGCAATCAGGCCACTCTTCAGGAGTGCTGATAGGGGAGCCCAGAGAAGGAATCCCTGGAGCCCTGGTTTCACAGGCCCCCTTTGCCATGGAAGGGCCATCTTTCTGATGAGTTCCCCCCTCTACCCTGGGGAGAGGGCTCACCATGTGCATCACGAAAAGGCCCTTGGGATTTTTTGAACCATATCTTCCTGCCTCCCTGATTCCTGGTATAGGATCATTGAGGGGTAGAAAAGCATACGCCCACAGCAGACAAGGTTTTTCCATCCTTCTCATACCCTTGTCTGCTGTACGCTCACAGCAGACAGGGTTTTTCCAGCCTCCTCACACCTGGCTAGAGTGTCTAACTTTTGGGCCACACAAAGAGAAAGTACAGTTGTGTACACCTACCATAAATGTAGATGTTCGAGTGTCTTCACTGTTGCAGTCATGACTGTAGGGTTCTCCCCTGCCGGCAGGCAGCCCTCGGTCAGCCAGAATCCCAAAGTCTGGGTCCGGCGTCGGCTGTTCAACCATGATCCCTGACGTCAGAGTGCCAGGAGTACAAAGCTGACAGCCGACGCCATCTTCTCCAGTTTTTCTTGCCCCAGATGTCAGGAGTCCCAAAATGAAAAAGGTCCCATAACCTTTGCAAATACACCTCAGAAGAATGGTGAAAAAAGGAACCACACAAAAGTAAAAATAAGAGGGGACAGGAGGGAGGGAAACCCAGACTGCAACAGTGAAGACACTCGAACATCTACATTTATGGTAGGTGTACACAACTGTACTATGTTCATCGTGTTTCACTGTTGCAGTCATGACTGTAGGGTAGAATCCCAAAGCTGAAAGAAAGGGAGGTGGTCATAAAGAAGAAGGGGCGGCTAAAAGGCCCTGCAAAACTGCAGAGGCAAAGCCTGCCCTAAACTTAGAGTAGAGAGGTAGATTATAGTGCTTAGAAAAAGTATGCACTGAACTCCAAGTTGCAGCTTCCAAAATTTCTTTGGTAGGAACTCCCCTGAGGAAGGCCGCAGAAGCGGCAGCAGCTCTGGTGGAATGAGTCCGTATACTCCCTGGGATTTGCTTTCCATGGTGTGAATAACAAAATCTGATTCCATGAGCAATCCATTTAGAAATGGTCTGTTTTGAAATGGCTTTACCTTGGGAACTTGAAGCATAAGAAATAAACAATTGTTCTGATTTTCTGATGTCCTTGGTTCTGTCCAGGTAAAAACGTAGTTGTCTGTGTACATCCAAGGAATGTAAGATCCTTTCCCCTTTATTTTGAGGAGTGGGGAAAAAGGTTGGCAAGTGGATAGTTTGATTTAAAGCCACTTTGGAAGCCACCTTAGGCATGAAGGTAGGATTAGTCCTCAAAGATACCCTGTCTTGATAAAAAATAATATAAGGTTCCACAGCCATAAGGGCTTGTAACTCTGAAACTCTCCTGACAGAGGTTAGGGCTAACAAGATAGCTGTCTTCCAAGATAAAAACTTGATGTCAGAAGAGGCAGCAGGCTCAAAAGGAGGCAATGTTAGTTTTTCCAAAACATAGTTGAGATCCCAAGCAGGAATGGGAGGAGATCTAGGAGGTCTTAAGTTCTTAGCTCCTCTGAGAAACTGTCTCATGAGCTGGTGGGAAAAGATGTGAGGGTCTGAATTATAATGAGCAGAAATAGCAGAGGCATGTATTTTAATGGAAGAGAAAGAGAGACCCTTATGTAAAAGATCTGTCAAGTAAAGTAAAATTAAGGTAATGTTAGGAAGAAGAGGATCAGAATCCTGAGCCTGCATCCAGGAACAAAATCTTTTCCATTTTCCTGCATAAGATTTTCTAGTGCTAGGACGTCTGGCTTCTAAAATGACATCCATAACCTGCTTGGGTAGGAAAGAAGAAATCAAAGGCCCTGGATTAACCAGGCCACCAGGCTGAGAGTTCTGACATGAGAGTGTAGAACCTGACCCTGATGTTGGGACAGAAGGTTCGGAGACTGAGGTAAAACCCAAGGGGGCTCCAGACATAGTTTTTTTTAGAGTTGGATACCAAAACTGTCGAGGCCAATTTGGAGCCAGCAAGATTATCATCTTGGGTTTGTCCTGTTTTATCTTTAATAAGACCCGTGGAAGAAGAGGAAGAGGCGGAAAGGCATATCCCGAGAGGTTCCTCCAACTGAATGACAGGGCATCCACTTTCCAAGCCTCTCTGTAGAAAGTCCTGGTGCAAAAAATCTGTAGTTGATGATTGAGATGGGATGCAAAGAGGTCTATGTGAGGGCATCCCCGGACTGCTGTTATCATCCTGAATATGTTGGTGTCCAGCATCCACTCATGTGGATCCAAAAGATTTCTGCTCAGACTGTCTGCCAGGAAGTTTTGCTTCCCTGGTAGAAACTGAGCTTGAAGATCCAGATTGTTGCTTCCCTGGTAGAAACTGAGCTTGAAGATCCAGATTGCAAGCTAGAGCTGTGTTCCATAGATCCATGGCAAGTCTGCAAAGGGGGTAGGAATGAGATCCCCCTTGCTTGTTTATGTACCACATAACTGTGGTGTTGTCTGTTCGTATTAACAGTTGTCCTTGTTGTAAAAGATTCTTGAAGGCCAATAGGGCTTTCTGAATGGCTAACATTTCCTTTAAATTGATATGCAGGTGCTTCTGATCCTTTGTCCAAAGGCCCTGCAAACAATTGCCCTGAAAATGGGCTCCCCAAGCATAATCCGAGGCATCCGTGGTTAGAATCTGAGAGGCAGGAGGCAGACGGAAGGGCTTCCCTTTGTTTAGAGCACATGCCCTGGACCACCAAAGAAACTCCTTTTGAAGGCAAGGAAGGACGGAGATCAGTATGTCTAAACTGTGGCAATGCTGAGACCATACACTTTTTAGGTACCACTGTATTTTCCTCATGTGTAGTCTTGCATATGGTACGAGAAGGATGCAGGCCATGTAACCCAAAGCCTGCAGGAATTTCTTTGCAGATAGATGAGTTAAAGTTGCCAAGGTTCTGAAAGTTAAAGCCAGCTGTAACTGTTTTTCGGATGTCAGAAATGCCATCTGGGTTGTGGTGTTTAGAAGTGCACCCAGAAAAGTTATCTGTTGTGATGGTGTCAAATTTGACTTTATGTTTACAGAGAATCCCAGGAACTTGAGGAGGTTCTGTACAAATTCTAGATGCTGGAGTAAGACATCCTTGCTGTCTGCCTGAATTAGACAATCATCCAGATAAGGGTAAATTTGAATTCCCTTGAGTCTGCAGTAAGCTACTACTGGAGCCAGGCATTTGGTGAAGACCCTGGGCGCAGTAGATAATCCAAAGGGCAGCGCAGAGAATTGAAAGTGCCTCGATCCAGCTTTGAACCTGAGGTATTTTCTGCGATCCTGCCTGATGGGAATGTGTAAATATGCCTCCTTTAAATCCAAAGTTACCATCCATGCATTTTTGGACAGCATTGGATGTAGCTGCTGTAGAGTAAGCATCTTGAATTTTGGAATTTCTAGAAAGGCGTTCAAGACCGACAGATCCAGAATGGGTCTCCAAGAGTTTTGCTTCCTTGGGACTAGAAAGAGCCTTGAATAAAAACCTTTTCCCATTCTGAAAGAGAAACCAGTTCTATGGCATTCATAGCCAAAAGAGCTTCCACCTGGTGTAAGGCCTCCATCCATTGATGTTTTGGAAGGTCTGGCCATCCGCTTGGTCTTGGTAAGGTGTGAAAATGGAATTTGTAACCTCTTAAAACCACATCAAAACCCATTTGTCTTGGGTTATTTGAGTCCAATTTTGATAAAAAAGAGAGAGTTTTCCTCCGAGAGGGGCTTCCAGGCAAGAAGTTCCTGCAGCCCAACAGAGGGAGTCATTGAGTTTGTTTCCTTTGAGATTGAGACCTGTCCTCTCCTTCCCTAGGAGTGGAAGCAGTCCACTGTCTTGGTCTATAAGTAGCTTGTGTTTGAGGCCTCCCTCTGGAACGTCTATATCTACCCCTCTGAGGCCTGTCTGAAGAGGGAAAGGACCAATTTTTAGAAGGCCAATTCCTGCTAAATCTAGGAGGCTGCACTTGTAAGAAATATTTTACTGTTTGCATGGATTTCGCCTTATCCTCCATCTTTTTAATCACCTCTTCAGCTTTTGATCCAAACAAAACATTATGCTGAACAGGAGCATCCAATAATTTAGCCTTTACTTGTTCAGGTAAATTTTGTTCCTTTAGCCATGCATGCCTTCTAATGACTGTGCCAGAGGCCGCAGCCCTACAAGAAGCCTCCAAGGCATCAAATCCACAGTGTAAACCATGCTTCCCAACCTGTTCAGTGGCATGCAATAAGTCATGTAATTCCTTATCATCTGCACAGGCAGAAATGGAAGTAAGCTTTTGTTTTAAGACAGACAGTAGAAATTGCTGGTATTTAAACATATGAAACTGACAGTTTAAAGCTCTAATGGACAAAGTAGCAGAAGTGTACACCTTTTTGCCCCATCTTTCTAAGGATCGAGAATCCTTTTCAGTAGGAATAGGATTTTTGGCAGAAGCGGCCTTAGCTCCCTTAGGACCCTGAGAAATGGTTTCAGGGTCAGCCGAAGGGTTCTTGTATAAAAACTGATGGGAATCAGGAACCCTGTAATATCTATCAGGCTTAACAGGAGCAGGAGGAAAAGAGTCAGGGGTTAAGTTAGCCTCCAAAAAGGCATCATCCACAATATCCAAAACAGGACCAATAGCCAGGGGTCTATGTTGGGGAAGAAGAAGAAATTCCCTCAGTCTTTTCTTGGATTCCAAATACTCCTGTCCTTCCCAGTGGAAATGTTCCCTCATTTCATGCAAAGTTTCCCCAAAAGAAAAATCCTCAGGGGGAGAAGCTGAAGGAATGGATTCTTCAGCATCAGAATCCTCATAAGGAGGGAAAGAATATTCCTGATCGGAAGAAGAAACAGAGGCAACAGAAGCCTGATCAGAGGAATCATAAGAGATATCCTGCCTAGGCCTTTTGTCTGGAGGGGGATGAGAACCCCTAATCATAGTAAGTAAATCCTCTGCCATCTTGAGTAACTGTTTCTGTGACTTGGGAGCTGGTTCAGAAGAGGCCTATGTAGAAGTCTTTGATTTTGTAGGAGTCTTTGCCTTTGTCTTTGGCTTTGCCTTTATTAGTAGCTGAGTAGGCCTGAAAACCCCTTCGGAAGCCGGTACCTGCACAGCGGCTCCGGACCCATCCGAAGGAGCATTGTCCGAAGGTCCTGCAACAGGAATATTTAAAGGCCTGGTTGGCTCCTCATGAGAGTCCGTTTCGGCCGTCGGTTCTGAAATGGCCGACGACAGGGGCTGCAAAAGTGCCTCACTGACGACGGCCGAACCTGAAGCTGGCTCCGGTTGTGCACTATCATCAGATTTGGACCTCGGAGGCCTGTCTTTATCCTTGCGACATTTGTGAACTCCGGTAGCCAGAACCGTATCCGACGACATTTTGTAATTAAAGCGCCTACCGAAGTAATGAAAGGCAAAATCGTACCTTCGCTTAATTGTACGTTGATTGAATCTAGCACAAAACCGACAACTAGCTACGTCGTGGTCAGGGCCCAAGCAAGGAATACAGTAAGAATGAAAATCCTTATGAGGTATTTGCTTCCCACATGAAATACAATTATTAACTTTTTTCTGACATCGGAGTGGAGCAAGAAAAAAGTTTCCCCAACAGGGTACTTTGCTTTGAGTGGAGAAGAAAATCTTCGGATTCAAGTATATCAGTAAAATTCGTCAGGAGTCAGCCGACCGGCACTTGCAAACTGCTATCACCGCACGGCAAGAAAGACTGGAGAAGATGGCGTCGGCTGTCAGCTTTGTACTCCTGGCGCTCTGACGTCAGGGAGCATGGCTGAACAGCCGACGCCGGACCCAGACTTTGGGATTCTGGCCGACCGAGGGCTGCCTGCCGGCAGGGGAGAACCCTACAGTCATGACTGCAACAGTGAAACACGATGAACATCTTAACAGGAGCCTTAACGAAGGAAGACTTGAAGGGGTCCGCAAAGTCGCACAAGCGCATCTAGGCATGACGTCTCATGACAACGCCTTTACTGGCTGCTCTAGCTGCCCCCTTGGTTGTATGGGCAATCAACCACATGGAGGAGTTAGAAATGGACTCCAGGGTGGCAAGCTGAGAGGCAACGTTGTCACATACATCAGGCAATACCCCCTGCCAAGGTTCCTGAAAGGTCTGTAATCAGGTCCCTCTGAAGATGGGTAAAATGTGCCAGATAGTTCTGTGACCATATGGCGAAGGTCGCTGAAGCACAAGTCCACTTCCCTAGTCTATCATCCAGGACTCCCTGTTCAGAGGCTGGACAATCTAACTTTCTTCAGCAAGTTCTTTTCTAGCGGCTGCCGCAGCCACCACCATAAAATCTACTGCCAAGCCTCTGGACCAGTAGAGCTGATCTTGTGGAGGAGAGAGAATTTTATCAGGTCTTTGGGGTATTGGCTCAATGGTGTCAGGGGCCTTCCAAGCACACTGCACAATTAGCTTGACCAGCTCACCTGCAGGTGGGGTCACTCGGGAAGTGGAGGGTCGAGCATGGAAAGCCTGCAGGAATACAGATTCCTCAGTACAAGGATCGATGGACTTCTAGTCACCCATCTGTTTCATGATCTCCATTATGTCTCAGAATGAGACATCCTCAGGCTGTGACCGTGGGGACCCTTTTCCCTCATCGAAATCAGTATCTCTGGTGAGGAATTCCTCAGGGGAACTGAAGTGCTTCCTCTTGCCATGTTCTCTTGTGGGGCGGCTCTTCAGGGGGAACATCTGAAGAGTGGGTGCCCTGTAACAGGGTGTCTAGCTGCTCCCGTGCCTGATGTCCCAGTGTACTGGGCTGTGATAGCTACATACCAGAGGAAATATGAATGTCTGGTTCTGACGCCGAAGGGGCCAACTGCATGCTTGTGGAAGCGAGAGCCCTCTCCATCATATGGAAGGCAGGCCCACCCGATGAGAGATGGGAGCCCAGAAACTAGAAGGACAACCTCGGAACCAGGGTCACACTCCACTCCGATGAGCCCGCCTCCAGGGTTGGAGCCCCAAGAGGACTTGGAGCTGCCAAAACAACCAGAACTGTAGACGGCGCCATAGAAAAAAATCTGTGGCGAACCAGGGGTCACGGTGCCGACAGGCTAGTCACAGTCTTAAGGGTGGATAGGCTCTGACTGAACCATGGTCCACAGGGTAGGCTCTGGAACCATGGAAGGGGGCAACACAGAAACCGAAGGAGTTGGCACTGGGATAGGTGTCTGAACCAAGGGCTCCAAATCTTGAGGGGAGGTTGTAGGAGGATCATATTGAGTCTGTGGAGAAAATCCCTCTGCTCCAAATGGAGGGAGGTCTTGGATGGGGTTGGGATGTCTCTGGTTTCTAGGAACTGATCAACAAGCCTCATTACATCCAGCTCTGAAAGACTCCTGGTTGAATGGGTGGATAACCCCGAAAAGGACTCTGTGCTTTCAAGAAAAGGACTGAGTTGTTGTCCAAAAAAAAGGGGTTGATGGATGGGGAGTATCTTGTCCTGGCTAAAACTTCACCTTTTGGCACAGAGATCGAAGGACCCAAACATTGTGATGGGGAGGGAGTGACCAGATCAGAGAGAGACACTATTGTTGGTGCCAAAAGAGTGTCTGGTACACAGGAAATTATTGGCACAGTAGCTAAATTATGGCTGTCGGTTCCGTAGAAGAGGTTGTCGTTGGCACCGTGGAGGGAACATTAGGTTCTGGTGCTGAGTGTGTTGGTGCTGACAATTTAGGAAGTCCTGTCTTCGGTTCAGTACGAGTCTTAGAAGGCTTCAGTTCCTTAGAACTATATGATGTTGGAACTGAATAACTTATATTTTTAATGTCTTTCTTAGGAGGTTTTCAGACCTCCGCCTCAGATATTGCCTCCAAAAAAGGAGTTTAAGAGTTTTTTTTAAGACTAATGTATTTTTATCCTCCACTAAAGTACGAGCGTGGAGTCCTTTACAAAGTTCACAAAGTGGTTGAACCTGGAGGTGGGGAACTCCGAGACAAAAGACACAAGAAAGATGCCGATCGGAGTAAGGGGTGAATGAAGATTAACAACATCTTATGTAATGTTAGCAGTATCTGGTTTGCAATTTTGGGGGCCATGCTCATCATTACAAACTAGTTACTCTGTATGTGCAACTAGGTATTGGTGAAATTTCAAGGGTGCATTTACAGGAAAAATGCCAACTCAAAGCACCTGCTTCTTTAAAGGGCACTGCCAAACACTTGTGTGGAAACTACTAAAGAAGATCCTGGTAATTTGTGGATGAATATTCATAAAGATATTCCGAAGTTAGGTTATACAGCAGCTAATCAAACACTACTTTCTGAAAAGAAAGATAGAAAGAATTAGCTTTGTCACAAATCATGAATAGTGAATATTCACCTGATTGGCTACTACCTGGCTAGTACTACTGCTGGTCTCACCATAGCTTCACACTGCTGCTTCTTTTCTCACCAGAAGCAAAACAGTAGCACCGATCCCAAGCTGAGAAGAAAGCCACAGGCTCTTTGGTGATGATGGAGGGATCTGTACGCCTGTTGTAGCCTTTTCCTGGTAGATGCCTTGAATAGCAACCAGACAATCAAGAAGGTCCCACACAGACACTCACTGCACAATTAGAGACCATCAGGAAACAATGCCTTCTGCTTCTTCCCTCATCAGGATCAAAATATAAATATACAATTCCAAGCTGGCACCTATGAAGCAGTTATCGACTTTTCTGGTAATTGGCATTCTCCAGGCCCTATGCTCCTTCTCTCATCGGTATCAAAACAGAAGCACTAACCCCAAGCTGACTACCGAGAGGCAGAATGTGGGCTCTGCAATAATTTGGTACTGGACCAGATGTCGCAGATCTTAAAGGTAAGAGTGAAAAATGGGTTAATATCCAAAGAGCTGCAGTGTGCACTAAGTAGTTAGACTTCAAAGACAGAGTAACTCCAGCTTTAGCAATCTAAGAGGAGAGGCACTAATTTAAAGAGGAAGCCAGGTTGGATATGGTTGGGCATTTAGTATTCCAGCTCTAGGGAATATAGTGGGATGGTCAATAAATTTAAACAGCTGAAGGTGAGTGACTTCACAAAATGACAACTTTGTGCTTACTGACAATCGCCAATGAAAGAGGAGAGGGAAGGAAATATGTGGTCAATTAACATAAGGGGTGGGCAACTAGAGATAGTCGAGTTTAGAAACACAACAGCAACAGGATGGGAGGTTGGGGAAAAGCCTAATTTCTGTACAAATAACAAGAGACACAGGCTCTAGTCCCTTTCCAAGACTAACCATGCAGTGGAAAACAGAACATAGTTAAAACACAGTTTAATGAAAATACACCACAATATACAAAACAGAAGAAGGCAATGAAGCAATACAAATTACAAGTAAAATAAGAAAAGCAAACTAGCCTTTCCATCAAGCAGTTTATGGCAGAGTATGAGTGAGCTTTTCCAGTAAAACCTATCACAAATGGTACAATAAAAATGGTTTAGGTGCAGCAAATCAGCCCTAATCATGTCATCCCTTCTCTGCCCCCCCCCCCCCCCCCCCCCCAAGAGACAGGAGCAGGCTCTTGCCATCACTCCTTTCCTTTAACACACCAGCTGAATCAGAGTAATTGGAGTCACAGTCAGGGCTGTATTCCGCTGCACCATGAAGCCAGCTTGCTACTACCTCAATATAAGCTGCTGATGCCTAGTGGCATCAACATCTTACTGTCCAATATGCACATCCATGTTAAGTGCTCTCTCAGCCATTTTATCTTTCAGGCTGATTTGTTGCACCTAAATCATTTTTAACTTTTGCTGCAACAAATTTTGCCACTATCTTGTAAAATAATTGTATAATGCTTGCTATTTGTTCATACTGCTACTTTTCTCATGCATATTTGTTACATGCTATTATACTTTATCGGTTAACTTTTTTTAATGTTCAGTCAGGTTTGCATTCTTTATCATTTTTTTTAACCAGTTATGCTTTCCTCCCAGGTCCCTTAGGAAAACAGAACTTTCCCAGTGGGGTTAACCTGGTCAGCATAATTTACAATTAATAAGCCAGCATTTAAACACTTGCCAATATACTAACTGCAAATGTTGGTCAATTGTAGTCTTAAAACATTTATTGATCCTTTTTTGTTTAAGCAGATACAGATTGCTTGAAATGCTTCCAAACAAACTTATGTTCTCTAATAAATACTCTCTGATAAACAGAAGTTGTCATTTTACTTTTATATAAATCTGTTTTAAAGCAGTACTGTTAAACCACTAACTGGGTTCCTCACAACAGGGATCTCAAACTCATGGCCGTCAGACCTAAAGCAGACCTCAAAACCTGCATAATTATAGGGGTGGGAAGTGAGTACACTGCTTTTCTAGCTGCATTTTTTTTTTCTTGGAGATTGTGGTCCCTGTCTGAGTTGGCTAGTCCTCATACATGACCAGTGAGCGAGTTTGAAACCTGTTAGGCTTACACTGTCAAACTGTTTCTTTCTGAACACTCAAAATGCATAAATTTATTGTATATGCTGTAATATTTTATTAACAATCCTTTGTAAAAATGTATACACCCTTAGAAAATCATACTATATGGCCACGAGTTGTCCCCACAGATTTTATAACACAAATATTTTAAAGGCACTTGTTATGTAGGGACATATTTAGCCCCATTTTAATAAACACTTCAGAAAGAACCACCATCTGGACTGCCACTTCAACACAAGGCTTTCTTTTAACCTGCTGCTCAACAATATATGCATCAATGTTTTGGCCAATTTCTCCTACTTCTCAAATGTAGTCAGCTGCATATATAATCTGGTCTCACTGGCATCTCAGATGTACATGCCCTAGCTGACATTTTAACACTGAACCTTAATGAATATGTGGATACTATGCCTCAGTCTCATTACATCTTTTATATATATATATATATATATATATATATATATATATATATATATATATATATATATATATATATATATATATATATATATATATAATATATATGTATATGGGTCTACTTCATATCACCTAAAACCCATTTGACTGACTTTCATTTCATCAAGACCAAATCACCTAATTTTCAAAATAATGAAAACTCATTTGACGATCTCATTTCACTTTCATTTCACTGAATTGTAAGCCATAGACATAATGTGGGTTTCCATTCACCTGTGACTTGTTTGTGATAAACAGAATTTCTGTCACTTACAGTGCTTTTGTGTGTTCCCAGCAGTAGTGGCAGCGTGTAGAGTACTGTAAGGCAAGTAAAAGGTATATGCCCTTTTCCCCACTGCAGTGCGATCCTGGAGTTAGTATTTATTGTTGGGGGGGCATAGCCCCCCACTTTGGTGAGTGTGGAAGGCGTAGCCCCCCCCCCCACTTTGTTTGGTTTTATATTGTCCGGTTTCTGTTAAGAGGGTAAGTAAATAGTTTTTAAATTCTGGAAAGAGGTAGTTATTAGTGTTGTATGTATGTTTGCCTACGGTTTAACATTTAGTCTTTGGTGAAATGAGATTCAGTCAAATGAGTTTTCAGTATTTTGACAAAATTAGGTGATTTGGTCTTGGTCAGTCAAATGGGTTTTAGGTGATGTGAAGTAGACCCATATATATATATATATATATATATATATATATATATATATATATATATATATATGGATTCACTTTATAACCTCGAAATGCTGAAATATCGAATTTCAGTATCTCAAGACTATAAAACCAAATCCACAAAACACAAACAAAAACTGCGAAACCACATAACCGAAAACACCGCACACACTACACTTAACATACAACACAACACCCACATGACAACATAAACAAAAAAACACCACACATACACAACTCACACACACATAAGCAGGGGGGCTGCACCCCCCCCCTACTTGTATATACTAACTCCGAGATCGCACAAACACAACACAAAAGCTCACTCACACACGCACATTCTCCAATCCCTCACACATATTCTAAGTCCCACTCCAAACCCTTACAAAACACTCACTTACCTGACATAACACCTACATCCACACACGGCACCGCGCACCACCAAAACACAAATCCGGACATTACATAGCATAATTTCATAACCGAGAATTCGACATATTTTCGAGATATATTCAAATTCGCGATTATGACCGTTCGCTATTTGTAACATTCGACTTTATAGCTTCGAGATACTGAAATTCGACATTTCAGCATTTTGATGTTATAAAGTGAACCTATATATATATATATATATATATATATATATATATATATATATCTGGGTCTACTATACATGATCGAAATTTCAGAAAGCTGAAACCCATATGGCTGACACCATATGTTTGACTCCTGAAATTTCAAACACGTAAAAAAAAAAAATAAAACACACATTAACTTACTTTCTAACTGGTAGTAGAGGGGCTACGCTCCCCGCACCCCCCGTAACTTAAATATACCAACTCTGAGATCGCACTACAGTACGGAAATGGAAATCTTTCTATTCCGCACTGTACGGAAAATGCTGGTTCCGCATGGTCGGCATTTCAAATGGCGATCATATGGTCTTGGCCATATGGTCTTCGACATTATGAAATGTCAACCATGTGTAGGGGACCCATATATCTCTCTCTATCTATATATCTAAAATATATATATAAACATATATATATCTGCACTTCCTCCTGAGGCAGGAAGAGCTCTGCAAAACTATGGCAATATTTATAAACAAAAAAGCCTTCCACTACTGTTTGAGTCAACAATATACAGGAGTGACATGCATATAAGTAATGGAAATTAAGGAACATAAAACAAGGATGGGCTTCTTTGTGAGGACTTCTAGACAACAGAGTGCCATGGGTACTGCTTGGCTTTAGTTAGATACTGATATAGCATGAACAAAAAGAGGTTCTTTAAATCACCTGCATGAGGGCTGTTCAGGGACGAGATGCTTTTGAAATTAAACTATATGTTGTAGGATTCTGGACTCCTGAATACAAGCACAGGTTTTAATTTACTAATTCACGTGACTCGTACAACTAACAGTGGTACACACTGCAAGGCAAAGTCTTAAGTAACTGATATAAGCTTTGCTTTATTTATGCAAGTTCCATACATAGCATGTGAGAAGCACAACGACACGTGCACAAGTACATAAAAAACAAGCAACTGTTGCTAGGCGTGGGTACACATACTAAACCACAACAATAAGTGCACTTTATTTAAAGAAACAGGAAGCAGGCAAGGATTTTACTACTGTTTAATCTGCATATGAGGTAAAAAGGTAACCAGCTAGCTACACCTACTATTAAATTATACTAAGTAAACAGACTACATCAAAATTTTTGCCATCCATGTGGGTAAAAGAAGATCATGCGAGCAGTTTTGCTTTTTAAGGTACACATATCAAATACGTAATACAACTTAACAAAAAACAAGAACACCAACAGGGATATTTAAATAAAACAGAAAATTGTGTTTTGGGAACAGATACAGTGGTTAGCAGAAAAGAACCAGATGGCTGCTCAACTGCAGTGTCCCTGTAGGTCCTAGCTAATGAAAAGCCAACATCCTTGCTCTATGCATAACTACATCCTTCACAGTTTTTTAGAAGGATGCACCATCAATCACTCTCAATTAAAAAATTAGTCAAGACACATCAGGATCATTATTTGTGTATTTCATTGTTGCTTTATCCCAAGGGCTATGCCTGATGTCTGCTATACTTTCACCCAAATGGCCCATTTGTTGCAAGGCAGGCAGGAGCTGGGCATTTCCATACTAGGTAAGAGTCTGATAGTCCGTTTTTTCCTACCCAGGTATCCTGATCAGTCTTGCTTTCCCTGGTAAGTGCCAAGTGTTATAGGTGGGGCAACCTACCCTTCCCTCTGGGAGCCCCCTCAACTGCTCCTCCAAGTTCTTTGATCTCAGTCTTCTGATTAGAATGCATGCCTCTGCATGTCAAATTCATCTCCGCTACATAGTGTGGATGCATTACTGACAGTGTAGTTCCAAGCAGGCTCAAACATCAGTAGATGAACATCTAGTGCTCCTGCTAGGTGTCACTCATGTGGCAAGCCACAGCAAAATGGGTGGAGTTAGCAACACCTATTCACTCCCACCTTCCCTTGACAACTTCTACAGGCACTCAAACCACTAAATGAACTCAGGCTGCTAGCACTGTAGTCACAGATTTATCCCTCTATGCCACTAAGATGGTTTCGGCCATTCATTTATTACTTTCTCCAGGTACCCTCGCTTTTTAAACACTTCTATTATGTCTCCACCTACATCTCTCCTTTCCTTTAGAGAATATATAATAATCTCCCACAGTTCTGGCCTTACGGTACTCTCGGTATAGGCGCTGCATGACTTTAGTAGTCTTTTTCCAGACTGTTTTCAAGATATACTCCTGTAAACTGACTCCATCACTGCTCAGAGCACTCCGGAAAAGATCTCAGCAACTGTTTTATGCTGCTAGTTAACCTTTTGCCGTTTTATTTATTTATTATTTTTTTTATTTTACATTGTTGACCGGGTTAGTGTGACTGGGCTTACTGCCCATTTTCCACGGAGACCAGGCCGGAAAAGCTCCACAGTAAGATACAGTTTATGAGCTGAATAAGTTAGCAATCAAATGCCCCACCAATCTCCCAAGGTTAACTTATTTCAAGACAATTGTATGCAACTACTGCGGTTCCCGGTATGAAACACTCCTGTTCACACCGCCAACACCATGTATACAAATGACAGGGAATGAAAACTTCAAGGGTTGGACAGAATAAAAAAAAATTCTTACATTCTGGTTACAGTGGTGGCCTGAACTCCAAAATGGGGGTGAAACAAGGATGAAGGCAACCTGGTCTGCCAAGAAGTCTGTACAAAAGACAATTTGGAAAAGGCATGGGACACTTTAAAGAAAAGCACAAAAACAGCAAAGAAAGACAGTGTTAACAATAGCAGTAAAACTACCAGTCCACAAAAGTTATTTTATTTTGTGTGAAAAAAAAAAAAAAAAACAGTAAGAAGCACTTTCAAACACTATGGCAGCCCCACAACCTTAAAATGAACACACGTTCTCCACAGAAAAGAGTTTATCACTTAGATAACACCACTTTTAAACTGACAGAAACGAGTGCGCAGTTTTAAAGGACATTATAGCCTTGAGACAATCCACCAAAACAAAGCACTCTGAGCTTTAAAATAACTTTCTCGAAGGGGAAAGTAATAAAACATCAGTAAAAAACGAGAAAACACAAGGCTTTTCCCCAAAGGGAACTTATCTGGCCAGCTAAGGAAAGCATAAGCTGGCTGTCGACCCTCAAAAGCCTCAGGAGTATACTGTTCACCAGCAGTAAAGCTCTGAAGGGCTTTGTACCCAAACTTGCCTTTTAGCAGCTCAGCTCAGGCTGCTTGACAGTTTGAGTGCATGGAAGGTGCCCTAAAGCTTTGGAAGTTGGCTGGCTGTTATACCCTTGGCAGGATATAACTCATATAGGTAAGGCTACTGCGTAAGTGATCAGTATGAAGAACATTAATACTTTCACAGCATCAGACAACATAAGGCAGATCCTGTCTCAAGAACCTATTAAGCTTCTTTGAAAAGATTACAGAGGCTGTGGACAGTGGTCACTCAGTGCACACTGCTTATCTTGACTAGGACAATGCTTTTGATATTATCCCCCCATGATGAAGTTACTGAGAAATTAGACAAACAATGGAAACCCAGCTGTAGTCCACTGGATTGCAAACTGGCTATAGAAGAGATCCCTTAGTTGTCAAAGTTTGTGGTACCCCCTCTGAATATAAAATTGCAACTAGTGGGACTCCAGAGGGAGATATGCTGAGTCCTCTCCTGTTTGGCATTTATTCTGAAGCTGCTTAATCCAATTTTCCAAAGTGTGGTTAATCAAGTTTGCCACTTGTGCTCCATTATCCACTCACCTACTGATATTAAAACAGCTCCAGCAAGGGTTGGAATATGCAGATAACCTGGTGTACTGAAAACAGTTTCAAGCTGAATGCAAACAATAGTGCAGCATAGTAGCATTTGGCACAAAAAACATACGCCTACCGTACCTGTTATAAACAGTACACCGCTTCACAGAAACATGGTCATAAAAGATCAGTGCGCTTATTTGGGCAACTCTCTCTCATGTGATCATGTTTCTACCACTCTGTCAGGAAATCTTATCTGGCTTAGTTCATTTCCAAGAAAATAAATATTCAAGATCCACAGAAGCCATCCAAACAGTGTAATCTTCCCTTATTAGACCCATTATTGAATACACAGCCCTGTCTGGTATGTACAAATCCAAGCATATTCCTCAAACAGAAAGGCCACACAGACTTCAAACCAAGAAAATTAAAGGCCTTAAATGTTAGGCAGAGCACCTCAATGACTCTCTTCAAGAAGAATCTTGATGAGTGAATGGGGGATCGTAGGTTTGTCCCGGGGATTACTTCCGTGTCACTATTAGACAGAGGCACAGTAAACTAAACTTTAAAAAGGGCACAGTATACTCAAATCAAGGGGTGGCGTAAGCCAAACACAATCGGGCTAGGCTTATAAATGCCCCAGGGCAGATAGCCTAGTATGAACCTATGAACCTATAAAAGAATAAAACAACATAAACTATCCCAATAGATTAGAACATAAACTATCCCAACAGATTAGCACAGCTCTGCTTATACTCAGTAGCCTACTGACTGCTGTAAGGTGACATGTCATATTTTTCATACCATGAAAGACCCAATCTCATCTGTCCTCTTATTTCTTTGAAAAAACAGTGGCTCTACAAACACCCACACTTGGGACCTAAATCTACACCAACAAAACTTGCTGCAGGGATAGGTTCTCAACTCAGCTCATCCCCAGTCTGTGGGAAAAGTTACTACTACTTTGGCTCATATTTAAGATTTTTCTTGATCTTTGGACTGGACAGACAAATTTACACCAGGGTTGTGTGTGGATTTGAGAGGTGAACACTGTTAAGTACTTGAAAAGTGTGGCAAGAACTTTCATGTTATTCTACTTAAAGATGTTTATGGCTAGCCAACTTATGCTTCCCCATAACTGCTTGGCTAGTATTGTTCCTATTTTGTAACAAACAAACTGGTGTATTTGAATTTGGTCTATACTTTTATCGCACAAACATCTATGGAATTTAACATAAAGCAATCAACAAAAACTGGAAACATGGATTTAATCAGATTAAGTTTATAATCAGAAAAGGATTTCACATCCTCCAAAATATTCAGTTAGGTTACATGCTGAGGAATGGAAACATATGTTTATATTGCCTGCAAAGACTATAAATGGAATAGTGTCTTTTGAACACAATTTACAAAACTGTGTGTAAAACCAATTTTGTTCATGGTTTAACAAAGTAGTTTGCTCTAGCAAAATACATGCTCAAGGCTTTTACCAAATAGTGAATCCATTGTAAAATTTTAGTCAATTATCTGACTGTATTTTGTCAAACACAAAATGGATGTTTTCTCTGTACAGTATAATGCATCAAAGCTGCATCTTACAGGTTCATAGGCTGTTACTAGGCTAACGACCACTACGTCCCTTACAACCCAAGCTGCATGCCCCAAACCACTTTGGTCCTGAGTTTCATGAGCATCTATATGGGAGGAGGGGACAAGTTAGTAGGGAAATAACCAAGGATTTGTTGGGTGGGGGGGGGGGGTGTTAGTTACAACAATAGTTTTCCTATTGATGGCCTCTGTCCATAAGGGAGGACATGGGGGCCAGACTGGGTATTACTTTACGATTTCCCATCCATCTGTCAAGGTTTTATTTGAATATGGTCAGGGATGATCTCTTTTACATGGATGGGACACACCTTTCTCTCCAGCGCATTCTACTTGTATCACATGTGAAGCTCAGATCCTTGCGTTTTCTGTGCTGCTGTTTTTGTGCATGTGCAAAAGATACATCAGGGCTGGATCTGAAGAAGCCCTGCAAGTCAAGATTCCATCTCAGCAGAGGCTTTGGGCAATTAGTGTAGGACAGTGTTTTCATGCCCTGAATTCTCCTCATGAGAAACCTTTGCGGGCGTTCCAACTGATGCAAGTGTTTGGTTAGATACATGCCAAAGGGGGCACTGCATTCAAGGACAGGTTCATAAGGTCATATGTGTTTACTAGGCTAACAAACACAAGGACCATTTTAAGCCTAGCCATGCATCTCAAACTTCTGACAAGTTCTGGTACCCTTGATAAGTGTAAGCAGGGGCTTGGGAGATGAAACATTTACTAGCAGGGGTCTGGGATATGAGGTTTACCTGAAAAGGGTCACATAGAGTGGTACTATGACTTCCTTGGACCTAGATGCCATTCCTTTACCCATAAACTGGGAAACAGAGAAAGATTTTCTTACTATCTTAGCTACATGTTGGTCAGAGACCAGACTGCTGCCTACATATCTTTCCAGATCCCTTAAAACACCTCCCGAGAGTCAACCCAGTAGTATCAATGGAGTAATTAACTTGGATTAACGGTTTCCCAGAGGACATTATAATTAAATTTATTGGCATTGAGTTTTAGGCCATGGCTTTGGCACCAGTCATTTGTCTGTGTTAAACCCTCTTGCAAAATGTTGGAAGCAGATGCCAAACATCTACTGCAGTTTTACAAAACAAAGCGACTGTGATAAGCTCACTTCGTTATACCTCCAAACATGTTAAACAGAATTGTGGGGTAAATAACAGGTAGAAAGTGGTCAGTCACACTCTCCAGTAGGGCTTATTGATACGGCTTCTTCCTTCTTTAATGCATCCTCAGTGGACAGGAAAGTTAAGCTGGCCAAGTCTGTGCTGTGCATACATGCTACTGGTTACTACATGACTAGGAAAAGAGTAGCAGCCACATACAGTCAAAGTACTATGGCTAAGTAAGGGGCACTATAACCAGTCAGATCTATCTGGTTAACAAAAGGAAATAAACATGCTGACATATTATCTCTACTTAAATTTGGGCCTATTATATATACTTTAATTTCCTGTTTTACATAAAATTGTTAAAAGTTTCTTTAAACAAATTACTAGTTATGACAAGAATTCTGGATTTTTTTTTTTTTTTAAGTATACCAAAAGAGAGCCCTCAAAGGAGCAAAGACACAAAATATTGGCAGGGCTGTTAATCAGTCAGATGTAACAGAAGACCAGGTCACAAAATGGCTGCATGTGACTGAGAAAGACTGAGGAATTAAAATTTCTGACAGCAACCTGTTACAGCATGGCTGCCTGAGCTGGGAGTCTTACGGGGTCATATTTAGCATGAACAATTACAAAAACAATTAATACACTGTGAGGTAAACCTGCCCACTGGCATGGACAGCTAAAATCTGTACAATGCAGAGAGAATAAAAAATAGCCCACACCTCAAAAACGTTTAATCAATATTGTGCACGGCCACCAATCATTTAACTGAAGCCTTAATGGTCAAGGCAAACACACCAAATAAGCAAAGACTGACATTTTTGCATGGTGGGCTAAGCCCCTTGTATGCCCTGCATTCCCTTAAATCCAAGATTTCAAAAGCCAACAGTATATTATAATTTGTATTGATATTGCCTATTCAATCCAACATCTTTGGACAAATAGACATCAATTAAATAGCTGCCAAGAAAACAACTATACCACATTTTAATGCATTCCTGACCTTGACACACTTACGTTGCCTAGAAAAGCTATAATGTTAATTTTTAAAAATGGCTAGAGTGTAGCCTGTTAAACGCCTTTTCATGATTAAGTGTATCAGAAACTTCACTACATTACCTTCATAGTCTGTACAGTGTTCACTGGATACAGCTATTAAGTACAGCTAGTACCACCTACTCAAACTCACCTCCATATTATTGCAATAATAATACTATGCACAGTATTCAGATTATGTGTGGTGCGTGGTTCACACAGATTGTGTGATAGTTCCCAGACCAGATTTATTGTTGTTTACACAGGCTAAGTGACTGACAGCAAGTCCAAAGAGAAACATCAAGTTACAGAATGGTTTTATTCATGCAACATATGAAGAATCAACTGTACAGATGAGGAGGTTGAAACACACACAGTGGAACACAGCTGATGGACAAAGTGCTGAAGCTAGTCTGCAGGACAAACAAGATACCCTAAATTTCATCAAATTTTTCAGCCTTTGTCAACATTTAGAAAGATTAAAACCCTTATGATAAAAACAGCTCAAAACATCAGGGGTCAAACAGCAAGAATCATTTTCTGGTTTGGAAATGCAGCAATCTGCAAATGAAACAACCTCATTCAATTATATGACATGTTGTACCCAAACACTGTTTGACGGTGCTTCTGAAACAAAAGAACCAGTTAATGCTGGTAGCTTTTATCATAACCACTCCGTACTGCAAAAGCAATAAAGGACATTGTATTCTACAGTTTAGCCCTGTTCAGAATCAAACAATAATGCCATTTAAAACAGAACATGCCAGGAATAGCAAACAGCATGTGCACTGCTGAGTCTGCCCTATCCAGCAACAGAATGTACGTGGTTAGTTTCCATGCGGCATTCTGACACAAGTCATCAGTTTTTGCTTGTTAATATAATCTTGTGACCATGTCCATTAATACGTTGTTTGTGTTCCACATTCTTGTATTAGTAATAAAATAAACAGAGAAAGGGTTTTCCACATGGCACAATTCAAAATGAGATCACTGAAAAAAAAAATATATGAATAATACGGGGGAGGGGAGACTCACTGTAATGTTGCGAGCTACAAAAAAGTAGCATAAATTTGATGTTTCCTACTTTGCTAAATAACTGCTGAGGAAGATGAAACATATGGAAGAAAACCAATGGTGATTAAATCTATCCATTCCAGTGAATGGTGCTGCTCTTTGATCATCTCAAAACCAGCCACACTTTGTATGGGGCAATCTAACTGCTGAATTCCAAAGTTACAGAGTTCCCTCCACCTATAAATCTGCTGCTCTTCTACTTATTTTGTCCATGATGTGAATCTTAAGAACAGTACATTTTAATTCTGCTTATTAATGTTTTTCTTCCACAAGAAACAAATTGGCTTTGAATACTTTACTACTTTAACAGTGCTACTGTCGTACTCCCACCCACTCCCATAACCTTGTCACTCACAGGCTAGGTGGAGTTGTGGGAATACTTATATAGCCACTTCCCGAAAAGTTCTAACACTAAAAAAATAATACTCATTCTCAATACAATGTCTCACTGACATGACTGAACTAGCATGGCTTGTTGAATGCTCACTCAGAATAAGAAAGCTTTCTTCCTTTCTTACAGAACAGCACACTGTAAAGCTTAATGCCACTGAAGTAAGATCAGACCTGCTGCATGTCACAGCAACTGTGCACGACAATTTCAGCCTTCCTTATCTGTAGCTTGACAGTGAATGCAATCTAGCCTACTCTGTATTATTAGTGTAATCCTCTCTATGACTCACTTTTAGCATAGCAACAAAGCAACTTTAGGTATCTTGTACCTCCACACCCACTACTGGTATTACTTGAAATGCTCAAGCAGTAGCTGGGATGCTTGAGCACACAATTACTGTCTGTTATTGTTTTAACAGTTTTTAATGGGCATCTATGCTGGTGCAGTGATTGGTTTTATTATGCTTCTGTGAAAACAATACGAGGTAGGAATGAGTAACATTTTTCTGGTGTATCTATTCAAGTGGAGGGAAGGTCATCCCAAGTAGGGTTACAGTGGTGACCAGGGCTTCAACCCCATTTCAAAACAAAGGGAATGCACTGGCAGGCTGTCCACAGAAATGTTCTGCACTATCATCGCTGTACACTGCACAAGTGGTGGAATTCTGGGTAGGACATACAAAAACCCTCAAATTGTCCATGGATCTTAGAATGATGCTTGCAGAGACTACTAACATGGCCATCTAGTGGTGAAATGAAAGTGTGTGTGTGTGTGTGTGTGTGTGTGTGTGTGTGTGTGTGTGTGTGTGTGTATAGATAGATATAGATGGATATATAGAGAGAACTATATATATGTGTGTGTGTGTGTGTGTATATATATATATATATATATATATATATATATATATATATATATATATACACACACACACACACATTATATATACACACACAGACATATATATATATATATATATATATATATATATATATATATACACATACACACACACACACACATACATACACACAACATAACATACAGATACTTGCAGCTAATTTATGCTCTAAACAAATTTCTGAAGACTCCAATGAAAATAAAATCCAAAATGTCATATCAGAGAACAATATCCTTTTTCTATTTAAATTTCTTACATTTCTTTCTCTCTATGCCATATCAAGGTAGGTCAAAAAAGCCCTCCAAATGATCTCTGATATCTCAAAAGCATCTTTTAATCCCTGCCAAGTCCATGATTAATGCTATATCTCCACCACATCCCAATACACATGCACACACTTACATAATTTCCAGTGCCTTCTTCAACCTTACAATATGGTTATCTGTCAGTATGGTCCTGTTAGGATGCCTCTGAGTATTAAGTATTTTGTGATTCGATTTCAGATATCACAAGAAAACACAGAACCCCTGTTCTGTGAATTCCTGATGTCCTTCCTTATCACTGTTGCAGTGTTCTTTGTACTTGGGATATTCTGGCAACAATAGTCTGATGTCAGGCCAGGATATCAAAGCCTTTACACCTTACTGGTGTTGTATGTCAGATGCATTTCCTATGCACAAAGCATAAGGTATGTATGTGACGTACGAACACCTAATCCTCAGAACTTCACCACCAGTCTGACTCTAACTTCTGAATCTGGTTTGTAAACTGTTTGCCGAACTGGACCAAGTGTTTTGGGGTTGAAGGATTCAGACCATTCCAATGCTGGCTTCTCTTCTGCCTCACAAGATCCTCACTTTGACTGCTTATTTCCAGTTTCTTCTCTCTCTTCCAGTTCATCCTGCAAGTGAATTTCTCGAGTGATGAGGTGTATGGCATCCACCATTCCCTTAGTTCCTTTTGCAAAACTCCAAATCAGAAAATTCCACTGGTACCTCAAAGACTGTTTAGCTTCAACATTGCCACCATCTGGAGTTTCCAGTCCTGCTTTTACCCTGTATCAAATTCGAACTCCACTGGTGGATTCAGCACATCTCATTAAATATAGGTATGCCTTTTCAGGTTCCTCTTCCTACTAAAAATGTGTACACAGGATTATTCTGACAGCCTCTTACAACAATCTGAAAATCCAGAGTCTTTGGTCTCATCAAAAGATATCAGACCACATCAATATCAAAGAGATGAGGGCTTGAATACTTGCTCTTCAGGCCCTTTCACTTCCTTTGGGTTCCAGGTCTTCTAAAGTTTTTTTTTTCTTTTTTTATATAAACAGACAATACCAAAGTAATGTGTTACCATCAACAAGCAGGAGGCTCACAAAATCTTTATCTTTGCAGACGGGCCCTTCAGGCTTGAGATTTCGTAATCCACCATCATTTGATTCTTCAGGTGGTTTACATCCTTTCAGAGCACACTAGTGGCACACTCCTTGAGCAGGCCCAGGACTCATATTCATGAATGGGCACTTCAAGATAGATGTTTCAGGACATTCTACATCAGTGGGGTACTCCTCAAGTATATCTTTTTGCCTTCCCTCTGAACAGACAACGGTTCTGTTCCAAAGTTCCAAGAATACTGGCTTGGAAAGTGGACACCATGTCTTTTTCTTGAAAGGGGATGTTCTGTGCATCTATCCTCCTCTTCCTCTACTTTCTAGGATCTTGAACAAGATCATGTGGGACACACCCAAAACCTTGCTGGTGATTCTCTTTTTGACCAGACAGCACTGGTTCCCCTCCTCTTTTTCACCTGGACAGGGGTAATCATCACAATTTACTTCACAGGATGGATGTTCACTCACAAGAAAAGGAGTCTCATTCACCAAAACCTGTTCACACTTCAAATGACACTTTGGGTGATAGGGTTTTGATTCCTTTCAGGCACCACTTTTCTGAGAATGTGCTTTGGGTGTTGTAGGAGGCCAGAAAACCCACTTTTAAAAGATTCTATGTATTTAAATGGAAGAGGAGATTTTCTATTTGGTGTCTCACGCATGACCAGGACCCTTTTTCTGTGGAGGTCTCTTCAGTCCTTTCTTTACTTGTGTAACTTGCTCAAAACTGGCTTGGCATATTCTTCTGTTAAAGCTCATTTGTCAGCCATTTTGGCTTGTTTGCCTCAGAGTACACCTTTAACTTCTAGTTTTGAAGTCAAACAGTTCCTAAATGGCTTCCTTCATACAAGGCCACTAAGGAAGCCTATTCGTCCTTCTTGGGACCTTCATTTTGTTCTTCAGAAATTGACTCCAATCCCTTTTCAGCCTGCCTTTTCTTCTTCCCTGCAGCACTCTACTTGGAAGACTGTGTTGCTGGTGGCTCCTACTTGTGCCTGCAGAGTTTCTTAACTGCAAGCCCTTATGGTGGTTCTTCCCCAAGGATAGGGTGTCGCTCTCTGTACTAATCCTTCTTTTCTGCCCAAGGAAGTTAGTGATTTGTCCTTGAATCTGGAGATTCATCTTCCCTCCTTTTTTCCTTCATCACGGTCTGCTAGTGAGAAGGTACTTCACAGCTCAGATTTAAATACACAGCTCAGACATTACTTGGAGAAGACAAAATGCATCAGAAAATCTGAGCAATTTTTTGTATCCTTTCATGCTAGGAAATTGGGTTTAGCAGTGTCTAAGAAAAACCATCTCCTCTTGGACAGCCAAGGCAATTTACTTTTGTTATTCTTTTCATGGCAAACAGCTTTCCTCTTCAGTCCATGCTCACTCTACTAAGGCAGTAGCCTCTTCTGGTGCTATTTTCAAAGGTCTGAATACTAGATCCATACTGGAAGCTGCTACTTGGTCTTCCATCCATACTTTTACCAAGCAGAAGTTGGATGCCATTTTCCAGGGCCAGGGGAGGATTTTCCATGGCTATTTATCATGAGTTTGTGAAGTGCTCTTCTCTGCTTTCCTCCTCCCATACTTTACAGTAGCTTTTTGTACTCTCCCAAGTATAAAGACTACTGCAACAGTGATAAGGAAGGGCACAGTACAGCTGTGTAAGATCTTAACATGACAGTAGATTGTCCTACTTCTCACTGTTGCAGTATTTAGTCCCTCCCTCTCTCCTGCCCCCTTTTCATTTTTTGTTTTTTGTTCAGATGCTGGCCAAGGAGTTTCCTTTTATATCCTTATCTCCTTCCATTTCCCTTCCTGGATGAGCATGTTATTGTTCTTCTGGGGTTGCTCTGGTTCTCCCATGGCATTTTAGTTCTGAGGATTAGGTGTTCATACATTACATACGTATCTTGTGTCTTGCATGTAGGATACACATCTGATATAGGATGCTGGGAAAATGTAAAGACTTTGATATGCTCACCGGACATTACGCTATCTTTGGCAGGATATCCAAAGTATAAAGAATACCGCAACAGTGAGAAGTAGGACATCTACTGTTATGGTACACAAGTGCACTTTCACTTTCATGGCTAAATTTATTTGTATTAGCAGTTAGGTACAAGTACATCTTTCACAGTCAGCAGTGTCTAGTTAAGGGGCTGATGAATGCCTCAGTAAGACACAATGTAAAAAGAAAATTAATCAAACCCAGCACTAAAGCTAAATGAAGTCTGTTTGCAGGAAGAAACATCACTCTTCATTTAATCCTACGTGCTCAACAGTTATTAAAAAGCAAAAATAAACCAAACTGATTATTTTCTAATAAGCTGTCACTGCATCAAAGAGTTTTCACTATCACACCTGTGGCCAAATAAGCTGTTCCCCCACCAGCACCACACACACACACACACACACACACACACACACACACACACACACACACACACACACACACACACACACACACACACATACACACACACACACACACACACACACACACACACACACACACCCCCATCTGCTAGCAGTCACTTATGAGTTGCTTCCTTGATGTAAACTGCAAGCCTATCTGATTTGCTGTCACTTGTACCAGTGTAGCCTCATCTCTCTCAGCATGTGGGTGTTGGACTTGCTTACATCAACACCAGTTAGGGTTACCACCTGTCCCACTTTGCGAGGGACAGTCCCTCTTTGGGCAATCGTGTCCTGACAAAAAATATTAAAAATGGCAAATGTCCTGAGATTGTAGGACATAATTATTTCCTATATTTTATGTAATAGTTGCATAAAACAGTTATTCTGCATCTAAAATACCTAAATGTTATAAGAAACAGAATAAGCAACTAAAATGCTACAAGAATAAACTTTTATTTAGGCAAAAAAGTTAAGTTCTAGCCTTTGTACTGACCGTGTGTATGTGTCGGCCTGTAAAATATGATGTTTGTACCGAAAATGTCCCACTTTCGCCATTTGAAAAGGTGGCAACCCTAACACCAGTGCCACTGCTAACTAATGTACTTTAATGCCAGAGTACAAAATGCCAGTCATTTCATTTTTACCTAGATGTGCAGTCAGTTGAGAAGTGAACTTTTCACTAGCCAATGAATTAAGCTCATCACTTTCAGCCTGCAAGAGCCACTTCTAGCCTGCTGCCCGACAACATAGCAATAGTAAGGCAGTTGTTGAATTTGTGGGTAGCAGTATGCAACAAGGTATGTGCTGCAACTACTGTGCTCTGGACCTGCCAAACCTGGGAACATAAGAGATTCTGTACATTTATATAACTTAATGTAAATGGGCTTGGAAGAAAAGGCTGCATCATGGTCTCCCACACTCCAGTCTTTATGGCTTGACACTCAGCCAAATACGCGATAGATCACACTTCTTTTAACAATTACAGTAATGTAGCATTTGGTCAGAGGGATGAGGGGACCTCTGTTGGCACTGCTGATGCTGATTAACCTTGACTTGATTCCAAACCACACAAACAGAAGAATCAACCAAATCAGTTTTAGTACACAATAACTAGGTCAAGTACCACACAGTGTAAAATAATTACACTGGGGAAAAGAACTGCATGTTATGGAATACTGTGTTGTTGTCGTTTCTCTTTCGGCTTTTCCCGGTAAGGGGTCGCTACAGCGGAACTCCGGTCCGCTAATGATTGGCAGTAGATTTTTACGAAATGCTGAGGTGCCAACTCGATGCTCAACCGTCAATGAAGGCACGCCCATTTACACACGCATGTCTTTCGAATGCTACCCAACCGTGGGGAGGACATGTAGACTCCAGACAGAAGGCACTCCCAAGCCCAGCTGAGAATCGAACGGGAGAACCTCTTGCTGTGAGGTAACAACGCTACCGCCGTACCACCGCGGCATCCGCTAACCTTCTCTAACAACAGCATATCACGAAGTATACAAATATACCTTGCTACACTTATACATCCTGTGTCCTTACTGCTTTCTACCACCCATGACCTGTAAAACCAATGCTATCACTGGAAGTTAAGCTTGTGTCAACTGCAACTTGCTAACCACCAAACAGGACTGCCATTCTAGCAATTTAAGCCTCCCTTTTTGTTTCGTCATCTGATGCGTTTTTTTTCTGAACCCAGACCATGTCGTTAGCCATCAGGAATCCTACTAAGCAACAATCAACCACGTAACAAAGAAAGACTTTTTACATGCTCTACCAAGAATCATGGACAAAGACGGAAACTTGCTGCACCCACAAAAGTACAGTTGTGTACACTTACCATAAATGTAGATGTTCGAGTGTATTCACTTCTGCAGTCATTACATTTGGGTTATCTGCTTGCAGGTAGCCCTCAGTCGGCCTGATTATCAAAGTCTTGTGTCCTGCGTCGGTTGCTGTCTCATCTTCCATGACATCAGGTAGTCAGGGGTATAAATCATGCAGCCGACGCCATTACATAAGATTTTCTTGCCCCAGATGTCAGGTGCCCCCATAATGGGAAGCAATTAAATATAAGGTTACACCTCCAACAAAAAGCAAATACACCAGAAAGCTTAAGTATAGTAAACAAGAAGAGAGGTATAGCCAATAAAAGTCAGGGGACTAGAGGGAGGGTAACCAGGACTGCAACAGTGAATACACTCAAACATCTATATTTATGATAAGTGTACACAACTGTACTATGTTCTTCGTGCTTCACTGTTGTAGTCATTACATTTGGGTAGATTCCCAAAGCTAAGGAAGGGAAAAGGCAGTTATTGAGCATTAGGACTAGCTATTAGGCCCTGCAAGACTGCAGTGGTAAAACCAGCCCTGGATTTAGAAAAAAATTTGCAAGTGGTGATGCTCGGTGAAGGTATGTACAGAACTCCAGGTAGCAGCTTCTAGGATGTCCCTGGTAGGAACACCTCTGACAAAAACTGTAGAAGAAGATGCAGCCCTGGTAGAATGGGGCCTTATCTCCTGTGGGGTAGGTTTTCCATGGTGCTTATAGCAGAAAAGAATGCAATGGCCTATCCACTTAGAAATTGTTTGCTTTGAAATGGCCTTCCCCTTTGCCAATGCAGCAAAGGCAACTAGCAGCTGTTCAGATTTCCTGAGAGGCTTAGTCCTGTCCAAGTAAAATCTAAGTTGCCTGTGCACGTCCAAGGAGTGCAGTATTTGTTCCCCTTTGTTCTGTGGATTACAAAAGAAGGTTGGCAAATGAATGGACTGATTAAGGGCCACACTGGATACCACCTTGGGCATAAAGGAAGGATTGGTCCTGAGGGACACCTTGTCCGCATGAAAGATGATGAAAAGCTCCACTGCCATGAGGGCCTGTAATTCAGACACCCTTCTTGCTGAAGTGATGGCTAGAAGGAAGGCTGTTTTCCAAGAAAGGAATTTCAACTCTGCAGTTGCAGCTGGTTCAAAAGGAGGTAGAGTGAGCTTTTCCAATACAAAGTTAAGGTCCAAGCAGGAGTAGGGGCTCTCCTGGGTGGTCTTAAATTTTTGGCCCCTCTAAGGAATTATTTCAGTAGGGGGTGAGAGAAGAGGGGTGGCTCAGCATTATAATGTGCTGAAATGGCTGAGGCATGAATTTTAATGGAAGAGAAGGAAAGGCCCTTGTGAAGCATCTCTAAGTATTGAAGAACATGCGGTAAACTGGGCACCTTTGTGCCCATCCTCTGAGTCTGGCTCCAGGAACAGAATCTTTTCCACTTATCACCATAGGATTTTCTAGTACTAGACCTCCTTGCCTCCAGGGTGCCATTCAGCACTTGTTTGCTGAGGGATGGTATAGGAGAACTCAGGTAATTAGCCAGGCTGCCAGGTTCAGGGTTTGATGTTGGGGGCACAGAATCTGGCCCTCCTGCTGGGACAGTTTGAAAGGAGTTTGAGGCAGGTGCCATGGTTCCAGTAGTGACATACTGTGCAAGAGGGGGTACCAGTGTTGGTGTGGCCAATCTGGTGCAAGGAGTATTGTCCTTGGTTTGTCCCGTTTGATCTTTAGTAAAACTTTCGAGAGGAAAAGCAGAGGGGGGAAATGCATAAACTGAGGGGCTTTCCCAGGTAAAGGACAGGGCATCCACTTTCCAAGCTTGTCTGTGGGGAATACTTGTGCGGAATTTGTCCAGTTGGTAGTTCTGAGGGGAGGCAAACAGATCTATCCCTGGGCTCCCCCATTTGTTTCTCAGAATGTTGAATATCTTTGGCTCTAGTTTCTACTCGTGTGGGTCCATGAGATTTCTGCTTAGGTCGTCTGAAAGTGTATTTAGCTTGTCTGGCAGGAATTGAGCTTGTAGGTGCACTTGGTAGCTCAAGGCTGTGTTCCACAGAGCCATGGCTAGTCTGCAGAGGGGGTATCAGTGGGTTCCCCCCTGCTTGTTTATGTACCACATAGCAGTGGTGTAGTCCGTCTTTACCAGTAATTGTCCTGAAAGAATGTGGTCCTTGAAGGCTGTCAGAGAATTCTGCAGAGTTAACATTTCTTTTTGATTGATATGCAGGTGCATTTCACTCTGGTTCTATTTGCCTTGAATGCACTGCCCTGCCAAGTTAGCCCCCATTGCATAGTCTGATGTGTCTGTTAGGGTTTGGGTGGCAGGGGGTAGTATGAATGGCAGTCCCTTGTTGTGGTGGCAGGCCTCTGCCAACCAAAGGAACTCTGTCTTTATACAAGGAATGATGGGAATTATTGATTCCAGGTCCTGAGAATGTTGACACCATAGGCTTTTTAGATACCACTGTAGTTTCCTCATCTGCAGTCTTGCATATGGAATTAGTAGAATGCAAGAGGCCATGGAACCCCAGGGCGTGCAGTATTTTCCTTGCAGATAGCTGGGTCTTTGAGGCCAGTAGTTTGAAGTAGGCTGTGAAATAAACTTGTTTCTCTGGTGTGAGGTAGGCCATCTGGGAAACTGTATTCAAGCTTGCTCCCAGGAATACAATTTGCTGTCAGGGTACCAGGTGAGATTTATTTTCGTTTATGGTGTACCCCAGTGAGATTAGCAGTTTCTTTACAAATGCCAGATGATTTAATAGTATGTCCTGGCTTTCTGTCTGAATTAGACAATTCTCCAGGTGTGGGTATATTTGAATATTTCTTTGCCTGCAGAATGCAATGACTAGAGCTAGGCACTTTGTGAATACCCTGGGTGCAGTAGATAAGCCAAAGGGCAGTGCAGAGACCTGATAGTGCATGTAGTCTGCTCTGAAGCGTAGGTATTTTCTGCAAGATTCCCTTATAGGGATGTGCAGGTAAGCTTCCTTTAAATCCAATGTTGCCAACCAAGCATTTTTGCCTAGCATGGGAAGCAGCTGATGAAGAGTTAGCATTCTGAATTTTGGGATTACCAAAAAGGTGTTCAGGATGGACAAGTCCAGGGTAGGATGCCAGGTATTGTCTTTTCTGGGTACCAGGAAAAGTCATGAGTAAAAACCTTGTCCCCATTCCTCTTCTGGGACAGGCTGAATAGCCCTGATACTTAGAAGATTGAGAACCTGCTGCTGAGCCTCTGCTCAATGATTTGGGGGTAGGTCTGGACAATCGTTTGGGGTTGGTAAGGAGTGGAAGTGGAATCTGTATCCTTGGGAAACTATATTTAGAATCCATTTGTCTTGGGTAATGAGTTCCCAGTTTTTTGCATGCAGGGCAATCTTTCCCCCTGAAGGAACAGTCAGTTGAGCAGGGCTTGGAAGGATTAAGGTTAAAGTCATTGTGACAGTTTACTATAGGGGGTGTTTTACCACTTCCAGCTTTGGAAGAGGGAGCCTCCGACTGCTTAGGCCTGTGAGTACTTTAAGACTGAATCTTGGGTGGTCTGCTGGTCCTCGGTTTGGACTGAGAAGGCCTGGAAGAGACAGGAAATGACCAGTTCTTAGAAGGCCAGTGCCTACTAAATCTGGGAGACTTTACCTGCAGGAAATCTTTAACAGTTTGCATAGATTTAGCTTTTTCCTCCATCTTTTTAAGTACTACTTCTGCTTTGTTGCCAAACAGGTGGTCTTGGTTTAAGGGAGCATCCAGTAATTTAGCTTTAACATGATTTGGTAAAGTTTGCTCCTTAAGCCAAGCATGCCTTTTAAGTACAGACCCAGTAACAGCAGCCCTGCAAGATGCCTCTAAGGAATCAAAACCACACTGCAAAGTAAGTTTTCCAACTTGTTCAGCAGAATGCATTAAATCCTGTAATTCTTTGTTTTCAGCACAGTCAGGAATCAACATAATTTTCTGTTTAAGTAATCCAATAATATGCTGCTGATACTTTAACATATGAAACTGGCAGTTTAAGACCCTAATGGCCAAAGTAGCAGAAATGTATACCTTCTTACCCTGTGGGGATAGGGTTTTTGGCAGTAGTAGCCTTAATGCCTTTGGGTCCCTGGGAATGGTCTCTGGATCTGCAGTAGGATTCTTAAAGAGGAACTTGTGAGAGTCAGGTACTCTAATACCTGCCAGGTTTCCTGGGAGCCGGAGGTAAAGTATCTGGGGCCAGGCTAGATTCCATGACGGCATCATCTACAATGTCCAGTACAGGAGGGATAGATAAAGGCCTGTGTTGAGGTAGGAGTAAGAATTCCCTAAGCCTCTTTTTGGAGTCAGAGTAATCCTGGCTTTCCCAGCGGAAATGCTCCCTAAGAGTATGCAAAGTTTCACCAAAAGAGAAATCTTCTGGAGGGGAAGCAGAAGGAATGGAATCTTCTGCATCAGAATCCTCATAGGTAGATAAGGGCAAATCCTGGTCATCAGAATAAACAGAAATTTCAGAATCCTGATCCGAAGAATCAGAAGGAAAATCAGTTCTAGGTCTCTTAGAGGGAGAAGGGTGGCCTCCCCTGATTAGAGTAATAAGGTCTTCAGCCATTCTTATCATTTGTTTTTTAGGCACAGGGGCCTGACCATACAGTCTGGGCGTCAGTTTTCTAGGTGTGGATCAAGTTTTAGGCCTTGAAGAAGATGGCATTGGTTTGATATGCAAGTCAGTAGGCCTGAATACACCCTCAGAAGCCAGTGCCTGCACAGCGTCTCCGGACCCATCCAAGGTAGAGACATCCGCAGGTTCCATAGTCGAAGAAGCATCTCGCAGCATACCGATGGGTCTCAGTAGAGGCCTGCTAATCTGAAGTAGTGGGTATCAGGGGCTGCGAAAGTGCCTCACTGAGTACTGGCAAACTGGTGACTAGCTTAACGGAAGCACCGTCGGCAGCTTTGGACCTATGCAGTCTGTCTCTGTCTTTATCTTTATGTTTTTTTCAGAATGTCAAAGCCATTTCTGGATAACTGAACCGAGTACCAAAATAGTTAGATGCGAAAATGAACAGATGATGAATAGTTCGAGGATTGAATAAGGCACAAAACTGACAGCGAGGGCCATTGTGTTCTGGGCCTAAGCAAGGAATGCAGTACAAAAGAAAATCTTTATGAGGCATTTTCTTTCCACAAGAAATACAATTATTAACTTTTACTGACATCGGTTTAGAGCAAGAAAAAGGATCCCCAGTAGGGTACTTAGCTTTTTCCAAGACTTCGGATCTGAAACTTGAAAACGAAAATTTCAGTAGTCGGTCGACTGGCACTTGCACACTGCTTCTTCTTCGGGAACCGCACGGCTAGAAAGACTGATGTAATGGCATCGGCTGCATGCTTTATACCCCTGACTACCTGACGTCATGGAAGATGAGACAGCAACCAACGCAAGACCCAAGACTTTGATAATCAGGCCAATTGACGGCTACCTGCAAGCAGATAACCCAAATGTAAAGACTGCAACAGTGAAACACGAAGAACATCTGTGAAGACCCAACAGTCTTCATTCCTTGCTTATTAATAGCACAGGCAACCACATAGTGGAAAAAACTATGTAGAGACCTACCTTGCACTGACTTTTGTCATTCAGCATCACTGTGAGACGTGGCTAACAGAAGGAGGTATAAAATAGCATCAGACTGTTAGTGTCAGCTGTCACCCTCAGCCAATCCTAGCTAGCGATCAAATGGGAATGTTAAACTTATTTTTCTTCCCTAAATGCTAAGGTTTAATATTCAAAAGCTTTTGGGATTGGAAGGTCAAATGATTAACTCCAAACCAGAAATATCGTACTATACATATAGCAGAGAGTATTAAAAAAAATTATACTGCTGAAGTGCCACCTTTGAAGTTATAGGTGTGTTACTATACCACGTCTGAAAGCCATGCTGAACATACTGGTTATGCTTTAAAGCAAAAAATACAACATATACAATACAGTCTGATTAAGCTTGCAAGTTGGATTGCCTATAGTAGCTTGACATTTCACGACTTACTACAAAGCTCACAAGCCACATCTTAGTAGAGAAAAGCAAAATAAAACATTTCTTGCAGAGGCAGAAAAATGCAACAATCCTTGCACTCCTCATATTGCTCTACTGCTACACCAAAACCATCTGCATTACTCCTGCACTCTAGCATGCATGTCTGAATCCAGGTCTCCTCTGTCATCATTACAGAAGTGTAGCTCCTGCGGGATCTCACCTTAACAGATGTTTAACTCTCACTGTTGGTTCTACAGAATTCAAAACATATGTGCTGTGCACATTATGAATCAACTAAGCTGGCTTCAGTATTTCTTAACAATGGATACCATTTCTTCCCTGCAAGTCCTCGAGCTTTCTATCACACACAACTAGGATTTTTTGTCAGTCTCTAGAACTGAGGTGAACCTATCCCAGCATTTCAGAATAGAGGCCTACAAAAACACACACAAAAAGTTTTCCTGCATGTCAGTAACAGGATTTAGATGTTCTACCCATTTTAATCTAGAATTTTGCACAACTTTCTCTCTCTCTGCGCTATTACCCCAGCCAATGACAGTGCCTAGATAGCTTCTAATCCTCAAACTCTGGTCACAAGTACTTTCAAAATTACCAGATCGTAGAAAATATGGCATCACTGTTATCTATGCATGTACAACACCATACATAAAGACACGTCGTTCCATTCTCAGTCCTCATAAATGCATAATCTGGTGAGATGACTATGTTAACACTAATGAAGAAGATATGCACCAATCACCAACATAACAGCAGCAAATAAGATCATAACTTAAACCAAACAAACAGAACTAGGAGACCTTGTAGAAGGACATTCCCAGCACAGAGAAAGACAGCTACTGTTACAAGTGCTTCATACAAGCATTTTTCACCCATGGCAGTCTCTCTAAAATTCGCAATCTATGGGGAGGACAGACACTCAAGAAGTTAAAATTATGTGGAGGACTGCAGCACACAATGATGGACCACAATGGTAAAACTGCCTTCAACCCTAAGTAGCAGTCTTGCTAGTAATGCTACTTGAATAAGTCTGGGACAAGAGGGTAAACAGTCCTAGTTGCTTTGCCCAGGATGGCCCTGAACCTTTTACCCCAAGGCTTTTGTATATTAGCTAAATCCCTGTCCACCTCCAGTGCCTTTTGTATATTAGCTAAATCCTTGTCCACCTCCAGTGCCTTTTTAAGGCAATGTCAATCTTCAAAAGCTTGCAACTTAAAAAAACAGACTTCGGATAGCAAAGGTATTGTTACTCAATTACAGGCACCTCAAAAAAAAAAAAAAAAAACACTTCACTCATTGCAGGCACTGCTTACACTGGAATGCATTGATATATGCACTTTCACTGAGGCACTGTTCAACACCATTGACTGCACCTCACTAGTACAGTGATTCAAAACCTACCTCACACTCATGGCATTAGACACAGGTACTAAAGGCTGTGGTGACTACAGTTGTAAAACAAAATTTCACCACAAGGCTCATTAGACTCCCTCTATGCCCCTTCTCCAATGCCTCCTGCCCGACTACTATGGATTCTCTATTCATTAGTCCAAACCATTCTCCAAGAGGACTTCAGCTACCCCTCCATTAAATGGGAGACTTATATATCCTCTAACATGTATACTCAGATTTCTGGACTTCGTAAATAAAAACTCTCTGGACCAGTTAATTTGCAACCCAACTAGGGGATACAAAATCCTCTTCCTGGTCCTCACCAATATGGACGGTTCCCCACCAGCTCTATCTTCCTCTCTGGTCAGATAGGACCATAAATCAGTCACTTTCACCAGAAGACAGAAACTGTCTTCAAGTACTTCAGTATTAACATACTATGTACAGGGTACTCGACTAAAACAGAGTGATGACCTAGTTAAATTCAACATTCACCTCCACCCCGATGACACCAATGTGTATGCAGAATCTTTTACCATCAAATTCTATGCACATCTCAATAGCTGCAAAGATGCAGCTGTTCCAC
Source organism: Protopterus annectens (assembly GCF_019279795.1). Lineage (NCBI taxonomy): Eukaryota > Metazoa > Chordata > Ceratodontiformes > Protopteridae > Protopterus > Protopterus annectens. The sequence goes on from NC_056728.1 coordinate 1,264,313,935, forward strand.
TTTGAAGTAGGGTTGCCACCTTTTCAAATGCCCAAAGTGGGACATTTTTGGTACAAACGTCAGATTTTGCAGGCTGAAACATACCCACGGCCAGTAGAAAGGTCAGAACTTCACTTTTTTGCCTAAATAAAAGCTTATTCTTGTAGCATTTTAGTTGCTTATTCTGTTTCTTATAACATTTAGGTGTTTCAGATATAGAATAACTGTTTTATGCAACTGTTACATAAAATATAGGAAATAATTTTGTCCTAAAAATCACAGGACATTTGCCATTTGTACAATTTTTTTGCAGGACACAACTGTCCAAGGAGGGACTGTCCCTCGCAAAGTGGGACAGGTGGTAACCCTATTCTGAAGTAAATTCAATGGCTAATTTAAAAATAAACTCATATGGTGGAAACACAAATATAAACAGGCTCTAGAATAAACTAAAAAAAAACTCACTGCATGTAATACATGAAACACAAAAACACCATCAAAAACTCTCCTGAAAACAAGGAACTCCTAACCCTGATCAACTCAACCAAAGCTATACATTAGATAAATATAGCCACCCAGGCAAAACACAACCATAAAGCCTTCTTTGACTACATTAGAAACCTCAGAAACTATGTCCTGCCAAAAAACAACACTCAGCAATGAAAAGAGCTAATGGCACATACTCAGACCTTGAGGACAGAGTTAAATCTGCTATTAAACTGGTTAACTCCACAGTCTCTCAGCCTACATTCCCAGATCACATACCTGCATCTACACTCTTCCCCCCACAAAAAAAATAAATAAATAAAAAAAAAAGAAATAAATATAACTAACTAACTAACTAAATAAATAAATAAATAAATAAATCTCCCAAGAACAAGTCCTCAACTTTCAAAGGTGAAGACTACTGCCTTCTATGAGGTCAGATCACATAACAGGCTGTCTACTGGCAGACCTGAAGCAGGACTTGTCAACCTCCCTACAAAGGCTATTCAATACTAGCCTCCAAACAGGCTTTGTGCGAGATGATTGGAGGACAGCACCAGTCAACCCCACAAAGATGGGGCTGTCAATGATCCCAGGTACTTACTCCAGCCTTATCTGTAAGACTACGATGAGAATCAATATAGAATTAATAAATAATGACAGAGGTAAACTACAAACTCTTGACCCAAACCAGTTCAGTTTTGTCAAGGGCAGATCCTATCTGCTTAATTAACCCGATTAACTTCTTTGAAAAGCTTACAGAAGCTAGGATGAGGGAAGACTGGTAAACGCCACATATCTGGTCCTCGCAAGAGGCGTTCAACACCATTCCACACTCTGATATTGTTGTTTAACTTTCACAGTTAAACATTAACGCCTATGTAAACCAAAAACCCACCAAAAGCAGAAAGGAGATGAATCACCAATTCCTATGCAATTTGTTGCATAGCAAACTGGCTCACAAACTGAACTCTGAAATTAGTGTAGGTGGCTCTACTACTTCCAAAAGACCTGCCACTAGCAGTGTACCCTAGGGTTCAGGCCTTGAGCCACTCCTCTGGCATTTACTTCTCAGAAGTCAAAGCCAGTGTTAAAGGTTTATGGCTAACCACGTTTGCAGATGACTTTAAACTTGATGCCAAAATAAACTCTTCAGCGTATACCAAAATCCTTCAACAGAGCCTTTTCCAGACAAATTAGCTGGGGTCACCCATGGACTACAACGAAACTCTAAAAGACTGCATAATAGTCTCCTCTGGTAAGCATGATGCCTCCTGTAATTATCACATCAAAAACACCCCCATGAAAAATAAATCCACTTGTTAAGGATCTGGGAACCTATGTGGACAAACTGTCCAATCACCACTTATACATTACTGTAAAAAAGTCCTTCTTCATTGTGCAGCTTATTAATAAGGGTCTAGTGCCTAGGTCTAAGGATGTGATCACTCCATCATACTCGGTACTTATCAGGTTGATTATAATAGAGTATAATGCCCCCTTCAAATACTTAATGCAGTTTGAAAAAACACAATGCCTTCTCAGCAAGAAAATCATGGGTCTAAACAACAAAAGCTATAGTGACCATCTCAAAGCCTTGTCCCTTTCTCAGCATCTCCACCTCTCATATACAGAGCCTCAATAGACCACAGACCTTCTCAGATCTACTTCACATCTGCAAATCCAATGGTGGCATAAAGACCCACTCAAGAGATCTTAATCTCTTCTACAACACAGACAAAACATGTTTAAGGAGTATATATATATATATATATATATATATATATATATATATATATATATATATATATATATATCACACAGATACCACCACATCTTTGAAGAGTCTTATTCACCTCAAAGTAAAATAATTCCCGTACTCTATTCAAATATAACCTGGACAAATGGATGGGAAACTGCAAATTCTCCCTGGTTTAGCACCTTTATCCCTAACAAACAGGGGTAATATGCAAATGTTATGCCAGGTTCCAGATTATTCATACTTAATTACAAGGCCAGAAGTCTAAACCTCAAGATGCACGCATTCGAGGCTCTCCTCAGTATGGAGAATATCGATATCTGTGCAGTAACAGAAACCTGGTTCAAGGCTCCTGAGAGCACCCCAGCACTACCAGGTTATACCTCATACCATGCTTTTCGGCCCCAAAACTCAGACCGAACCACAAAAGGAGGGGGAGTATCCATATTCATCAAAGATACCCACACCTCCAGGTTAGTGGCACTGCATGAAGCATCGGAGACCATCCATGTGCAACTAACAGTGGGCAAAACTGCCTTTCAGTTTGTAGCCTGCTACAGACCACCCTCCCAAACTCAGGAACCCCACTCGGCTTTCCTGAGAACACTGGAGAATATGGAGGTCTCTCCAAACACCATTATATTAGGTGACTTTAACTACCCAAACACAGACTGGGAGCACTACTCAAGCCCCAACACCCTCGCCCAACGGTTACTAGAATTTATAAACTCAAATGCTATAGAACAACTGGTCACCACTCCCACAAGAGGGGAAAACATATTGGACCTGATCATCACCAACATGGGGACTCTATGTTCCATACCAGAGGTATACCCCTCATTGGTAAGATCTGACCATAAATTAATCTCACTGGACACCCATATCCCGTCCCCACCCCCAGCCAAGGAAACCACGGTGAAGAACTTCTCAAAAGCAAACTTCACACTTCTCAAAACCGAGGTGGAATCCTTCAAAGCCCCCGGGCCAGTGGAAAAATACGGCCCAAACCGCAGAATACTTTACAAACGCTTTCTATGGACACGTACAGGAATGCATGGATCATGCTATCCCAAATAAAACCAAGACTCATTCCTCCAAAGGCAGGAGACCTGTCTGGTGGACCCCAGCCATAAATAAGCTATACAACAGAAGGAGGAAGCTACTACATGATAGAGTAAAATCCCAAAAAGGGAAGGCATCTCTGATCAGTACTAGCAAGAAACTACGATCCCTCATAAAATCATCTAAGGCCAGCTTCGAAAGAAAAATTGCACAAGATGCTAAAGATAATCACAAGGCCTTCTTTAGTTATGTCAGGAACCTGGGTGGCAACTCCCAGATATGCTCTGAGTTAGTTCAAAATGACAAAAAATACACTGAACCCACAGACATTGCCAACATCCTGGCAGACAGGTTCAGTGCAAACTTCTCCCCCCTACCCCCCCCCAAAAGAGCAAATGTCTATCCCAACAAAGTGTAGCCTCCCTGACTTCACAGATGCACAGGTGAGAGCTGCCCTCTCCAAAGCAAAAAACACAGCATCAATGGGACCGGACGGTGTCCCGGTCTGCGTCTTACACAAACTCCAAGAAGAACTGAACCCTCACATAAAGTCACTGTTCAATCTCAGCCTTACTACAGGATATGTACCCAAGGAATGGCATACAGCAACAGTGGTCCCACTCCACAAAGGTGGTGCCACAATGGACCCCGGAAACTATCGCCCTATAAGCCTGACTAGCCTGGTCTGCAAAGCTATGGAGCGTATCATCATGAAACTCATAAACAAAGACATTATGAACCTCCAAACACTGGATCCTACCCAATTCGGCTTTGTTAAGGGCAGATCTTGCCTCTTGAACCTGGTCGAATTCTTTGAAACCGTCACCAAGGCCACAGATGAAGGGAAGGTAGTCCACACAGCCTACCTGGACCTCGCAAAAGCCTTCGACACAATACCCCACTCGGGCATCATAAATAAGCTCACCAGCTTAAATATCAACCCCTATGTCACAAGATGGGTTGCAAATTGGCTCAGGGATAGAACCCACATGGTCAGAATTGCAGGTGCCATGTCAGACTCTAAACCAGTTACAAGTGGTGTCCCACAAGGCTCAGTCCTGGGACCTCTCTTGTTCGGTATATATTTCTCTGAGGTACAGGCTTACATGGGAGGACTATGGCTGACCAAGTTCGCAGATGACTGCAAACTGGGTGCCATAATCGACTCGCTGACTGACACAAGCATCCTCTAAAAGGGCCTCACAGAGACGGATAACTGGTGCCAGAGCCATGGCATAAAGCTAAATGCCAAAAAGTGCGTAGTCATCCCCTTTGGGAAAAACAAAGTGCCCACAAATTACCACATAGGTGGTAATCCATTAAGTACGGAAGTAGTAATTAGGGATTTGGGGACCCAAGTAGATAGCAATCTCTCCTTTGACAATAACGTTGCCAAAGTGGTTAGAAAGACTTTCTATATAGCCCACATTATCACGAAAGGGTTCACATCTAGATCAAGAGAGGTAATTGTGACCCTCTACTCATCACTCATCAGGCCCATAATTGAATACAATGCCTCATTTGGGATGTACCTTACCAGACACCTGCAGCAACTGGAAAGACCCCAAAAGTACCTCATCAAGAGGATCAAGGGACTCAAACAGATGCCCTACGCAGTCAGGCTAAAGAAACTCCAGCTCTACTCAGTTGCTTACCACCTACTCAGAGGCGATCTGTGCCCGACGTATAAAGCCATGTCCAACCCAGAATTAATGGACATGCTCCACCTCAGGAAATCCAAATCCCTTAGAGCTACACGCTCCAGGGACTTAAACCTCAGCACAGAAATAAATAGGACATGCTGGAGGGACAGATTCATATCCCAGAGGCTCCCCTCACTCTGGAGCAAAATCCCAATCCATGTTAGGCAGAGTCCCTCAATGACCCTCTTCAAGAGAAATCTTGACGAGTGGATGGGAGATCGTAGGTTTACCCCTGGGATCTCTTCTGTGTCCCTACTAGACAGAGGCACAGTAAACTAACCTCAAAAGGGCTATCTTCTGTGACCTACTATACAGAGGCACAGTCAACTAATCTAAAAGGGTGGCGAAAGCCAAACACACTCTGGCTAGGCTTATAAATGCCCTAGGGCAGATAGCCTAGTATCAACCTATGAACCTATCAAGGGCTACACATTTCATGGGAATGCAGAGCTAGGCTTCTAAAGATCCCTCACATATCAAAAGCCTAGGAAGTACCTATGAAGACCAAGTTCCTGCCTCGGATATCTCCAGCTGAGTCTCCCTCCCCAAAAAGTGCTGTCACCTATTACAGTGTGCTTTACATGGACTCTGTAAAAGCTTCCGAGCATCTTCCTAACAAAATTCAATACAATTACCCAAAATGGCTATGGTCTGTCTGTTTTTCCCTTCTCTCTCACCACAGCTGACCATCAGCTGCTAGCAACTCTGATCACTTATTATTTCTACGGGATCCACCTCAGCATTCCAGGCTCAACCCAACCCACATCTGGGGCCAGGGAGCAGATAGAGAACACTAGTGCATTGATATATTACTGTCTAGGGAAGAATGTGTCCTAACCCCTCCTCTACTTGGCAATTTTGTAGGCACCATACTGACACTGTCAGTAGCTGCATGTCTGTTTCTGCAATTCTGACCAAATGGTACACCAACTTTGCAACACTGACTACTATACACTGTATCAAGCTTAGTCCTCCTCACCCCCCCCCCCACCCCGAGGATGGGTAAGCAAACACTGGCACTGACGTCCACCCTGTCCTCCCCACCAAGTGGCTTTTCCAGCTTCCATGCTGCTAGTTGAACATGGGTCATCTTGGTCACAGTAAGGGGCTACTGTCTGCTCATTAAACAGAAGAACTTACCTTGTTAGGCTTGTGGCAGAGGAAACTCTCTTCTGATTTACAAATCCTTCTATGCTGGAAGCATATGCTCAAAATTGTTTTCAAGGTGGAATGATCCTTCAGTTCCACTTTAAGGAGGAGATTGCTTGCTTATTTATTCCGGTCTATTGTGCTCGTTAACTGGGTAGGTCGGCTGTTGCTGGTACCCTTTTCAGCCACAACCCAGGTGAAAAAGCACAGAAAATCACAAAGTTAATATGGTTTGAAACATAAAGCACAGTCTCCACGTGCCTAGTTACAATTGGCAACAAGTACAGTAGTGCAGGTTTCAAACCGTCAAGTTATTTATATTGGAATACAATGTTCAACTTGTAGAAGTGGTACAGTACTGCTCTAACGTACCTGTCAGTACAACACTATACTAGAAAAAAAGAACAAAATTAAAGAAGAAAACGATAGAGGTAGGGTGGCAGGTTTATTAAGTGACTATGAAAGGAAGGCAAATTAAGGGTGTGGTGGAAAAGGAGAAAAAAATCCTGTGTGTGTGGTGGCTTTGTATAGAATATCTACATTTTCTAACAAAACACTAGGCATAAATAAGGTACAAGTCAAAAACTCAATGTCCTTATGAAATATCATACAAAGAGGGAAAACTTCAAAACCTTAAGTTTTGAAAGTCTCCTGAGAAAAAGAAAAAAACAAAAAACAAAAAAGAAACAAAACTTTCATCACATGCATCGTATGTGACTTTTTTACTTTCAAGTGAACTGTTGGAATAAGAACTATGTACAGATCTTCATCAAAGTCATAAAAACAGCACTAACTGTCTCTGACTACAACTTGGAAAAAAAGTACAGCGCAGTGCAGCAATAAAGTTCTCTCAATGGTCTCCCAAGTTACCAACAACAAAGCAGACAACCCTGGATTCCGCTACTACTCACAATCTGGTCTTGTGCCAAATAAAACAAAACACAAATGAATTTCAAATGACAAGACCTGGATCAAGTTACACCTTTATTCTCTACAGCTGTATAAGTACCATGATTCCTTGCTTGTTTTTTTTTTTACTTCACTACTATATTGTAAACCAATAGTCCAAAAGTTCTACTGTGTAACCATTACCGAAGCCTTGACAACCAGAATAGTACAGTTGTGTACACTTACCATAAATGTAGATGTTCGAGTGTATTCACTGTTGCAGTTGGGTTATCCTGCCAGGGGTAGCCCTCAGTCGGCCCGAATACCAGAGGCTTAGTATTTCTGTGTCTGTTGCTGTCGCTCCAGGACTGACGTCAAGCCGTCAGTGGTATAAAATCAGGCAGCCGACGCCATTACATCAGTTTTTCTTGCCCCAACTGTCGAGCCCCCAAATAGGGAGCTAGGTTATGGTGGAAGAATTCCAGCAGTAGAAAGTAAATACCAAAAATTCCCTGTAAGGAGAGAGGAAAAGAGAGAGTGAGAGAGAGAGACAAGGAGGATGGAGGATAGGAAAACCAGGACTGCAACAGTGAATACACTTGAACATCTACATTTATGTTAAGTGTACACAACTGTACTATGTTCTTCGCATTTCACTGTTGTAGTCATCACACTTGGGTTGATTCCCAAAGCTGAAGAAAAGGGTGGAGGCAGTCAAGAAGACTGGGAGCTGGCTAGGATGCCCTGTAAGACTGTGGTGGCAAAGCCTGCCCTGGATTTGGACAAAATAGGCAGGTGGTAATGCTTGGTGAAGGTATGAACAGAAGTCCATGCTGCAGCCTCCAGGATGTCCCTGTTGGGGACCCCTCTGGGAAAAACTGCAGAGGTGGAGGACGCCCTGGTGGAATGCGTCCTGACCCCCTTTGGGGTGGTTTCCTGTGCTGTTTATAACAGAAATGGATGCAGTGTGCTATCCATTTGGAGACTGTTTGTTTGGATATGGCCTTGCCCTCTGCCCTGCTGCGAAGCTGACTAGCGATTGGTCAGTTTTTTCTAAAAGATTTAGTCCTACCCAGATAGAATCTGAGCTGTCTGTGCACATCTATAGAGTGAAGAATCCTTCCCCCTTGTTTTGTGGGTTAGTGAAAACGGTGGGCAAATGAATGGATTGGTTAAGAGTCACACTGGACACTTTAGGCAGGAAGGATGGGTTAGTCCTGAGGGAGACCCTATCAGCATGGAAAATGATGAAGGGCTCTACAGCCATGAGTGCTTGTAGCTCTGAAACTCTTCTAGCTAAAGTGATGGCCAGAAGCAAGGCCGTTTTCCAATTGAGGAATTTAACTCTGCTGAAGCTGCAGGCTCAAAGGGGGTAGGATGAGCTTTTCCAACACAAAGTTAAGGTCCCAAGCTGGGGCAGGAGCTCCTCTGGGTGGCCTTAAGTTGTTAGCCCCTCTTAGGAACTGTTTGATGAGAGGGTGTGAGAGGAGAGTTGGCTCTGTGCTGTAATGAGCAGAGATGGCAGAAGCATGAATTTTAATTGAAGAGAAGGATAGACCCTTATGTAGTAGGTCTGCTAGGTAATCCAGGATGAGAGGTAGGGAGGGCCGTGTTGTTTCGGCTCCCTTAGCCTGGATCCAGGTGCAAAACCTTTTCTACTTGTCAGCATGGGATTTTCTAATGCTGGGGTGTCTGGCATCAAGGATTTGTTTGCTTAGGCTGGCAGCTTGAGGAGAGGTCAGGGAATAAGCCAAGCTGCCAGGTTCAGGGTCTGCAAATGTGGATGCATGAATTCTCCATTCTTCTGGATCAGGAGTGTTGGGATATGAGGTAGGTGACAGGCTGTGCAGCAGTGGTTACCAGTGCTGGTGTGGCCAGTCTGGGACAATCAAGATTGCCCTTGGTTTTTCCTCCCTTATTTTGAGCAGTACCCTTGAAATGAGTGGTGGAGGGGGAAATGCATTGATCGAGAGGTTTACCCATTGGAAGGATAGAGCATCCACTTTCCAGGCCTTGCTGTGTGGTTCCATGGTACAGAATTTGCTGAGCTGATGATTGGAGTGTGAGGCAAAGAGGTCCACCTTCGGGATGCTCCATTTCTGGGTTACCAGGTTGAAGGGTCTGTGGTCTAGCTGCCACTCTTGTGACTCTACCAGGTTTCTGCTCAAGTTGTCTGCCAGAGAGTTTAGGGAGCCTGGCAGGAATTGTGCTAGAAGGTGTATTTGCATGGCTGAGGCTGTGTGCCAAAGGGTCATGGCGAGCCTGCAGAGAGGATAAGAGTGAGTCCCTACCGGTTTGTTGATATACCACATCACTGTGGTGTTGTCTGTTTTGATCCCTAGAGGCCCCGGGGAGAGTAGGAGTCTGAAAGCAGTCAGGGCATGCTGAACAGCTAGCATCTCTTTTTGGTTGATGTGCAGATGTATTTGATTTAGGCTCTAATGGCCCTGAATGCACCTGCCATCCAGGTGTGCACTCCAGGCATAGTCTGATGCATCTGTGGTGAGGGTCTGGGTGGCGAGGGGTTGTGAGAAGGGAAGTCCCTTGTTATGGTTGCATGCTGCTGCACACCAAAGAAAATCTTTCCTTAGACAGGGTATTATAGGTATGACAGTTTCCAGGTCTTTGACAGTGTTGACACCAAAGGCTTTTTAGGTACCATTGTAGTTTCCTCATATGCAGTCTGGCATATGGAATGAGTAGAATGCAGGAGGCCATGAACCCTAGAGCTTGCAGGATTTTCCTTGCGGATAACTGGATTCTGGTGGCTCGTTGAGAGAAGTAGCCTGTCAGACAGGCTTGTTTTTCTGGAATAAGAAATGCCATCTTGGATGCTGCATCTAGGCTTGCTCCCAGGAATACATTTTTTTGTGTAGGGACTAGTTTTGATTTATTTTTGTTAACAGTGTACCCCAGGGAGGTCAGTAGGTCCTTTACAAAGGTCAGGTGCTGTAACAGCTTTTCCTGGCTGTCTGCCTGAATCAGGCAATCGTCTAAGTAGGGGTAAATTTGAATATTAGACTAAAAATAAACAACAACACGACTAGGAATGGTACAATAAAAGAACAAGTGAGTAAAACTAAATAAAAGTACCGAACCTGCAGGGCTTAAACTAAACCAAATTTTAATACACAAGAGAACATGATAAAAAAAATAAGTGCTTTCATGGTTATCGCACTGCTTCATCAGACATTCTCAATACAGCAAAAAAGCAGTTAAATAAGATTACAAGGAAACAATCAAGCCAGTAAAAGACCAGCCTCTAATTAAAAACTATACTAGTGTTTCAGAGGGCATGCCTTCAAAAAAGGTTTTAAGGCAAAAACACCATTAACATCTGGAGGTCTCTCTGCATAGCATTACTTTCTTTTTTAGTCCTGATGTCCCTTTGATGAGCTAAAACCCTTTCTTTAAGGGATCTATTAGGCTTGCCTATGTAAAAAAAACATGGCACAACTGGCAGGAGGCAAAGTAAACAATATTAGCTGTTTTACAATCAGCATAAAAACTAACATTTGTGGTAAAACCTATGTCAGGATGTGTGTATGTTTGGAGGGTACAAATATATTTACAAGGTATATTTGTGCTTTGGCATTACATACTTTAGAAAATGGGGTAACACATGTTTTTAAATTTTTTGTACTTTAAGTTTTAGATTTAGATCTGAGGGGCGGTGACCTACCTAATCGTACAGAAGCAGCAGAGCAGAAGTGGATACCGCTTCTTAATGCAGAGACACCTCCAGGTCTTAATGGTGTTTTTACCTTAAAACCTTTTTTGAAGGCATGCCCTCTGAAACACTAGTATAGTTTTTAATTAGAGGCTGGTCTTTTACTGGCTTGTTTCCTTGTAATCTTATTTAACTGCTTTTTTGCTGTATTGAGAATGTCTGATAAAGCGGTGTGATAACCATGAAAGCACTTATTTTGTTTTATTTTGTTCTCTTGTGTATTAAAATTTGGTTTAGTTTAAGCCCTGCAGGCTCAGTACTTTTATTTATTTTTACTCATTTGTAAATTTGAATATTTCTTTGTCTGCAAAAAGCAATGTTTGGAGCCATGCGTTTTGTGAAAACTCTGGGAGCAGTGGATAAGCCAAAGGGAAGCACAGAGAACAAAGTATATAGATCCTGCTCTGGAACATAGATATTTCCTGCAAGATTCCCTGATTGGGATGTGTAGGTAGGCCTCTTTTAGGTCTAGGGTGGCTAACCAAGCATCCTTGGAAAGTATAGGAAGAAGCTGCTGGAGGGTGAGCATTTTGAATTTTGGTATCACCAGAAAGGTGTTTAGAATGGATAGATTGAGGATTGGACGCCAGGTGCCCTCTTTTCTGGGTACCAGGAAGAGTCTGGAATAGAAACCTTGGCCTATCTGGTCTGCAGAAACACGCTGTATTGCCCTCATGGAGAGCAGGGAAAGGACTTGCTTTTTGGCCTCTGCCCACTGGTTTGGAGGAAGATCTGGGAACCCTTTTGGGGTTGGCAGAGAGTGGAAATAAAATTTGTATCCCTGGGACACTATGTTGATGACCCATCGGTCGTTGGTAATAGAGGCCCAGTTTTTTGCATGGCAGGAGAGTTTTCCTCCTAGGGGCACAAGCAGGTGGGCAGAGGTATGGGGTGGAGGTGTAAAGTCATTGTGAGTTCTTACCAAAAGGGGATGGCTTAGCACTCCCTGTTTTTGAAGAGGAGGAACTGCAGTGCTTAGATCTCTGCATTCCCTAGGACTGCTGTCTGGGGGGGGGGGTCTGCTTCCCCTGGGTCTGGGTCTGGGCTGAGCTGGCCTGGAGGAGGCCGGAAAGGACCAGTGCTTGGAGGGGCAATGCCAGCTGAACCTTGGAGGCTGGACCTGTAAAAAGTCTGTCTGCATAGATTTAGCTTTTTTTTCCATCTTTTTTAAGACCTCTTCTGCCTTGGTGTCAAACAAATTGTCTTTGTTCAGTGGTGCGTCCAATAATTTTGATTTGACATGGTCTGGTAAGGTCTGTTCCTTAAGCCAAGCATGCCTTCTAAGGACAGAATCAGTGACTGCTGCCCTGGAAGATGCTTCTAGGGTGTCAAAGCCACACTGCAATATGTGCTTAGTAACTTCGCTTGCAGAATGCAGAAGCTCTTGTAATTATTTTCTGCACAAGCAGGAAAGGAAGATATTTTTTGTTTGAGGCGTTCCATGGTATGCTGCTATTTCAGCATGTGGAACTGACAATTTAGTGCTCTAATAGCAAGAGTTGCAGAGGTGTATACTTTTTTAACCCATCTGTCCAAAGCTCAGGAATCCCTGTCTGAGGGGGTGGGATTCTTAGCTGAGGTTGCTTTAATTCCTTTATGTACTTGGGAGATGACCTCTGGGTCAGCAGAAGGATTTTTAAAAAGGAATTTGTGAGAGTCAGGGACTCTGTAGTACCGGTTAGGTTTAGGGTGTCAGGAGTCAAACTGGATTCCATAAAAACATCATCCACAACATCCAGAACAGGAGGAATGACTAAAGGTTCTCTGAGTCTCTTTTGACTGAGGAGAGTCCTGAAATTCCCACTGGAAATGCTCCCTTAAAATATGTACGGTTTCACCAAATGAAAAATCCTCAGGAGGAGAGGCAGAAGGGATGGATTCCTCTGCATTAGAATCCTCATAAGCACAGAAATTTCAGAGTCATCGGACTCCTGTTCAGATAAAACTACTGGGGACAAGTCTCTTTCTTTTGGAACGGGTAGCCTGGCTTCCCCTAATAAGCAGAATAAGGTCTTCCGCCATTTTTAGCATTTGAGATCGAGGCATGGAAGCAGGTGCCTGAGCTTGGGTTGTCGTTTTTTTAGGCATAGTTCAACCTTGGGCCTTAGAAACTCGGTAGTTTTAGAAAGAACTGCAGACGCAAAAGAAGTCGTCAGTTTGTGTCGAGTATTGGTAGTGTGAAGAACTTCCTCGGAATCCAGTGCCTGCTCAGCTGCTCTGGACCCATCCAAGATAGAAAAATCCTCAGGATCTTTAGTCGAGGAAGACTCTCGCTGCATACCGGACTCTGAACGGGTCTTGGTAGCGGCCTGCGAATCCACAGAAGCAGGCATCAGGGGTTGCAAAAGCACCTCACTGAGGACCGGAGAACTGATGACTAGCTTAACAGAAGCGTCATTGGCAGTTTTGGACCTGTGCGGTCTGTCTCTGTCTTTATCCTTACATTTTTTTGGAAGATCGGTAGTCAAATGGCTTACCAAAGCCTATCGGAATACGAGGACTGACAGCGAAAATATTTAGCTACAATAAGGACCTGATGACATATAGTTCTGGTGTTGAACAAAGCACAAAAGTGACAGCGAGGGACATCGTGGTCTGGGCCTAAACAGGTGATGCAGTAAGAATGGATGTCCTCGGTGTAGTATTTGCTTTCCACAGGTGAGACAATTGTTAACTTTTTCTGACATCGGTTAGAGCAAGAAAAAAGGATCCCTAATGGGGTATTTAGCTTTAGAAGACCAACTTCAGTTCGGAAATGAAAACTCAGATAGCGGCCGACTGGCATTCGTGCCAACTGCTTCTGCATCGGGCTCTTCGGCAAGAAAGACTGATGTAATGGCGTTGGCTGCCTGATTTTATACCACTGACGATCTGACGTCAGTCCTGGAGTGACAGCAACCGATGCAGAAATACTAAGCCTCTGGTATTCGGGACGACTAACAAGTGTGATGACTGCAACAGTGAAACACGAAGAACATCAGTGATAGCATCTCTTTTACCATGATGTAAAAAATCACTTGAAATGGAAACTTTACACTCAGAATTCCTCAGGTTTCCTGGTGAGCTCCCTGCTCTCCTTCTGATACTTCTATTGTCAGGAATGAGGAAGAATTGACAGGCTTGCTCAAATTCAACTGCAGGACCGAAATTCATCAACAGACTTCCTTGGCCAGTCAGAAAGCCAGTGCAAGTGATTTCATCAAGAAGGTGTATGGCATGATCCTAAACAAATCCTAGATAATGCTGAAACTTTCTTATATGCATTCTTGCTTTCAGGGCCATCAGGATAATGCCTTATGTATGACCGAGATAAATGGTGAAGAAGCTAGACATCACAAACCATTTAGTTGCTGAAACTGAAAAGGGATCCTATTCCCACTGAGAAATACCATTTCATTTGCAAATCCAGCAGAGATCCTAGAATGACCTTCTACTGAGATGGGCAAAGGCTCATCTTATTTTTCTTTACTCAAGTACACCCCCAGACAGTCTACTAAGGGAATTGGTACTTTAAACTACTCTAACACTCTCTTCTCTTTTGGCTGTTCCCATTAGGGATCGCCACAGCGGATCACCTGTTTCCATTTCTTCCTGTCCTCTGCATTTTGCTCTGTCACACCAACCTCCTGCATTACCTCTCAAATCACATCCATAAACCTTATCTTAGGCCTTGCTCTTACCTGGCAGCTCCATCCTTCATAGGTTCATAGGTTCATACTAGGCTATCTGCCCTAGGGCATTTATAAGCCTAGCCAGAGTGTGTTTGGCTTTCGCCACCCATTTTAAATTAATTTTGCTATGCCCTTTTTCGAGGTTAGTATACTGTGCCTCTGTCTAACAGTGACACAGAAGTGATACCCGGGGTAAACCTACGATCTCCCATCCACTCATCAAGATTCCTCTTGAAGAGAGTCAATGAGGGACTCTGCCTAACCTGGACTGGGACTTTATTCCAGAGTGAAGGGAGCCTCTGGGTTATGAATCTGTCCCTCCAGCATGTCCTATTTATTTCAGTGCTGAGGTTCAAGTCTCTCGAGCGTGTAGCTCGATGGGATTTGGATTTTCTGAGGTGCAGCATGTCCATTAATTCCGGGTTGGACATGGCTTTATACGTCAGGCACAGATCGCCTCTGAGCAGGCGGTATGCCACTGAGTAGAGCTGGAGTTTCTTTAACCGGGCAGCATATGGCATCTGTTTGAGCCCTATGATTCTCTTGGTGAGGTACTTTTGGGGTCTTTCCAGTTGCTGCAGGTGTCTGGTAAGGTACATCCCAAAAGGAGCATTGTACTCAATTATGGGCCTGACGACGGATGAGTAAAGAGGCACGATGACCTCCCCTGATCTAGATGTGAATCCCTTCATGATTAGGTGGGCTATATAAAATGTTTTTCTAACCACTTTGGCCACGTGGTTGTCAAATGAGAGATTGCTATCAACTTGGGTCCCCAGGTCCCTAATGACTTCTTCTGTACTTAATGGATTACCACCTATGTGGTAATTTGTAGGCACTTTGTTTTTGCCAAAGGGGATGACTATACACTTTTTGGCGTTTAGCTTGAGGCCATGGCTCTGGCACCAGTTGTCTGTTTCTATGAGGCCCTTTTGGAGGATGCTTGTGTCAGCTGGAGAGTTAATTATGGTGCCCAGTCTGCAGTCATCTGCGAACTTAGTCAGCCGCAGTCCTTCCGTGTTGGCCTGTACCTCCGAGAAATATATACCGAACAAGAGAGGTCCCAGGACCGAGCCTTGTGGGACGCCACTTGTGACTGGTTTGGAGTCTGACATGGCTCCAGCAATTCTAACCATGTGGGTTCTGTCCTTGAGACAGTTTGCAACCCATCTAGTGACATAGGGGTTTATATTTAAGCTGGTGAGCTATCTATAATGCCCGAGTGGGGTATTATATCGAAGGCTTTTGCGAGGTCCAGGTAGGCTGTGTGGACCACCTTCCCCTTGTCAATGGCCTTGGTGACTGTTTCAAAGAAATCAACCAGGTTTAAGAGGCAGGATCTGCCCTTAACAAAGTCGAACTGGGTAGAATCCAGTGTCTGTAAGTCCCCAATATCTTTATTTATGAGGTCCATGATGATCCTTTCCATAGCTTTGCAGACTAAGCTAGTCAGGCTTATGGGGCGATAGTTTCCAGGATCCGTTGAGGCACCACCTTTGTGGAGAGGGACCACTGTTGCTGTACGCCACTCTTTGGGTACATATCCTGTAGTAAGGCTAAGATTGAACAGTAGTTTTATGTTTGGGTTTAGCTCTTCTTGGACGCAGCCCGGGACACCATCTGGTCCCATTGATGCTGTGTTTTTTGCTTTGGAGAGGGCAGCTCTTACCTGAGCATCTGAGATGTCAGGGGGGCAGCATCCTTTTCCCAATATACCCAGCATACCTCCTCAGCACATGTCCAAACCAATGCAATCTCACCTCTCTGACTTTGTCTCCAAACTGTCCAACCTAAGCTGACCCTCTAATATACGGATTCCTAATCCTGTCCATCGTTGTCACACCCAGTGCAAATATTAACATCTTTAACGCTGCCACTTTCAGCTCTGACTCCTGCCTTTTTGTCAATGCCACCGGGTCCAACCCATATAACATAGCTGGTGTCACTACCCTCTTGTAGATTTTGCCTTTCACTCTTACTGGTACCAGTGTCACAAATCATTCCTGACACTCTTCTCCACCCATTCCACCCTGCTTGTACTCTCTTCTTCACCTCTCTTCCACACTCACCATTACTCTGAACTCTTGATCCCAATTACTTACACTCATCCACCTTCGCCAACTCAACTCCCTGCATCCTCACCATTCCTCTATCCTCCCTTTCATTCACACACATATATTCTGTCTTAGTCCTGCTGACTTTCATTCCTCTTCTCTCTAGAGCATATCTCCACCTCTTCAGGGTCTTCTCAATGTGGTCCCTACTCTCACTACAAATCACAATGTCATCTGCAAATATCATAGTCCATGGGGCCTCCTGTCTGATCTCGTCTGTCAACCTGTCCATCACCATTGCAAATAAGAAAGGGCACATAGCTGATTCTTGATGTAATACCACCTCCACTTTAAACGCATCTGTCACTCCCACTGCAGAATACATCACTGTCACACTACCCTAGTACCTATCCTGTACCACACTTACATACTTCTCTGCCACTCCTGACTTCCTCATACAATACCACAACTCCTCTCTAGGCACCCTATCATATGCTTTCTCCAAGTCCACAAAGACACAATGCAACTCCTTCTGACCTTCTCTATATTTCTCCATCAACACTTTCACAGCAAACATCACATCTGTAGTGCTCTTTCCCGGCATGAAACTATACTGCTGATCACTAATCATCACCTCCCTTCTTAACCTAGCTTCCACTACTCTTTCCCATAACTTCAATCTGTGACTGATCAGTTTTATCCCTCTGTAGTTACTACAGCTGTGCACATCACCCTTATTCTTAAAAATAGGTACCAAAACACTTTCTCCACTCCTCAGCCATCCTCTGACTTTCCAAGATTTCATTAAACAATCTGGTTAAAACCTCCACTGCCATTTCTCCTAAGTACCTCCATGCTTCCACTCGTATGTCATCTGGACCAACGGCCTTTCCATTCTTCATCCTCTTCATAGCTGTCCTTACTTCCTCCTTGCTAATCTGTTTCATTTCCTGATTCACTATACCCGCATCATCCAACCTACTCTCTCTCACATTCTCTTCATTCATCAGCTCCTCAAAGTACTCTTTCCATCTGCTCAACACACTCTCCTCGCTTGTGAGCAAGTTTCCCTCACTATCCTTTATCACCCTTACCTGCTGCACATCTTTCCCAGCTCAGTCCCTCTGTCTAGCAAATTGGTACAGGTCCTTTTCACCCTCTTTAGTGTCCAACCTTTCATACAGCTCTCCATATGCCTTATCCTTAGCCTTCGCCACCTTTCTCTTTGCCATGCTCCTCATCTCCTTATACTCCTGTCTACTTTATCTCTCTGACAATCCCACTTCTTCGCCAGCCTCTTCCTCTGTATACTCTCCTGTACTTCCTCATTCCACCACCAGGTCTCCTTGTCCTTCTTCCTCTGTCCAGATGTCACACCAAGCACCTTTCTAGCTGTCTCCCTTACCATCTCTGCTGTAGTTACTCAGTCATTCGGTAATTCTTCACTGCCCCCCAGTGCCTGTTTTAACTCTCCCCTGAACTCCACCTCACAATCACCCTTTTTCAATTTCCACCATTTGATCCTTGGCACTGCTCTCACACTTGTCCTCCTCTTCTTGATCACCAACGTCATCCTACAGGCCACCATTCTATGCTGCCTAACTACACTTTCCCTTGTCACCACTTTACAGTCTCCAATCTCCTGCAGACTGGCCCACCTGCATAGGATATAATCCACCTGTGTGCATCTTCCTCCCTTCCTGTACACCACCCTATGCTCCTCCCTCTTCTTAAAATACGTATTCACCACAGCCATGCCCATCCTTTTCACAAAATCCACTACCATCTGACCTTCTGCATTCCTCTCCTTAACACCATACCTGCCCATCACTTCCTCATTCCCTCTGTTCCCCTCACCAACATGCCCATTGAAGTCCACGCCAATCACCAGTCTCTCACCCTTGGGTACACTCACCACCACTTCATTCAACTCACTCCCAAATTTTTCTCACTCATCCATCGCACACCCACATTGCGGAGCGTATGCACTAACAACATTTCTCATTACACCATCAATTTCCAGCTTTATAAACATCACTATCTGACACTCTTCACCTCCAAAACACTCTTGGCATACTGTTCCTTCTGGATAACCCCTACCCCATTTCTCCTCCCATTCACACCATGATGGAACAATTTGAACACGCCTCCTATACACCTGGCCTTACTCCCCTTCCATCTGGTCTCTTGCACACACACTATATCAACCTTCCTTCTCTCCATCATATCAGCTAGCTCTCTCCCTATACCAGTCATACTGCCAACATTCAAATTTCCTACCCTCACTACTACACTCCTAACCTTCCTCCTCAATTTCTGCTTTCAGGCATGCCTTCCCCCTCTTCTTCTCCTTTGGCCAACAGTAGCCCAATTTCTGCCAGCACCCTGTTGGCTAACAGTACTGGTGGCAGTCGTTGTTAACCCAGGCCTCGAGCGATCTGGTATGGAAATCTGTAGTGTTGTCCACATATGTTATTTGGCAGAGATTTTACACTAGAAGCCCTAACTAAACTACTAAACTGCTCCTAAAATGTTCTAACACTGAGCCTGTGAAAGGCAATCAACCACATAAGGGAAAATGAATGCCCTTCAGCCAAAGCACCACAGCAAATAATCTGGGAGCAATTATCATACCAAAAGGATGGAAAGCGAAACCTGCCAACTTTCCAGCTGAAAAAAAAATCTGAACAATCTCATTTAGAGCTTGAGAACAATGTGCCAAAAAGCATTCTTCAGATCCAGAGTCACTGTCCATGCTCTCTGAAGAAGCAGGGACACAAAGGGACTACGGCAAGACTAGACTGAACTTAATTACAATTACAAATTTGAGACAGAAAAGATAAAACTGGCCTCCAAATTAGAGATCACACCCCATTACTCGATATTCCTCCATCACAAATAGTCGAAAACTTTAACAAGCACTTCATAAAATCAATAGCAGACCTATTAACACCCCTAACACTGGACCTCCCACTCTTCAATCTATTTAGGCACCAATCCTATACCATCTATACTACCTCTAATCCTATCATTAACTCCACTACTCAACAAAACGTCATACAAACCCCATTCTCATTTCAGCCCATACCCACAAACAGCATAAAGAAACCGCTACAAAAACTAAAACCACCTCTGTTGATAATTTTCCACCACACTACCTCAAACTGGCTGCCAACTCAATCACCTATCCAATTAGTATCCTTATAAGTAAGTCTTTATCTGAATCAAAAGTACCAACCATATGGAAACAATCTCACATCACCCCCATCCACAAAGAAGGCGACTCTACTGAACTTACTAATTTCCATTCTATATCCATCTTGTCACCCATATCCAAAATTCTCGAGAGAAGTATTCATCATCAGATAATGCAATACCTATTGCAAAACAATCTTTTAACCCAAACCCAACATGGCTTCCGACCCAGCCACAGCACAGCTACAACCCTGTTATCCTTTACAGACACTGTGAACAAGGCCAGAGATGCAGGATGCTATACAGCCTCAGTATTCCTTGACCTCTATAAGGCCTTTGACACGGTCTCTCACCCCTACTACTGAACACACTAACTTAGGCTTCTTACATAACACAGTAAAAATGTTTTCAGAACTACCTTAAGCATCATAAACAAGCATTGAAATGGTCCAACAAACTCTCACCTTTTCTCCACAATCCTACTGGAGTTCCTCAAGGCTCCATCCTCGGATCCCTACTCTTCGACAGTTTCACTAACAACCTCCACACTTCCTCCCACCCTGGAACACTCATTCAATATGCTGATGATTCCACCATACAGCTCGATCACTACTAGAACTGCTTTCAAAAACTCAAAAGTCCTTTACTGCAGTCGAATCCTGGCTAAAATATGCCCAACTCTCTTAATCCAAATAAGAGTAAATTAGTACACTTCAACCCTAAAAACATCTCCCCTGTCACCGATCATTTCAACATCTTTGCATCTGACAACACTGGCATAGAAATACTGCAGGAAACCAAACTTATAGGAGTAATCATTGACAAACTTTCCTTCGACCAAGATATACAGCAAAATATAAAGAAAACTCATCAAAAACTGGGACTCTTATACAGAGACAAACATTTCTTAACTACAACAGCCAAAGTTTCCCTAGCAAAAACCTTTTTCTTCCCTCCTTTCTTTACAGTGCCCCTATCCTAACTAATTTACAAACTTCTAAGGTAGGCAAGATGGAGCAGTGTTACAACAAAGTAGCTAAGTTTACCACAAACTCTAAATATCGTAGACATCACAGTAAAGGGCTGCTAGAACTAAACTGTCTTGTACTTCCCAACCAACTTGCTTTTATTCAGCTATCCACTTTGTACAACCTTATTTTCAAGCTTACCGCCTTGCCCTGCGCTATCCAACTTAGTCACACATTATACACTAAATATATCCCTACGATCAGAAGACAAAAATTTCTTAGCCATCTCAAAACACACACAAGAAGAAGAAGAAGAAAAAAAACAAGTCACTCTGTATTCCTATTCTGACTCTAAACTATGGAATTCATTACCTCTAGTTACCAGGTCTATTGCCTGGCCTAACCCCCTTTAAAGCCTCTTTAAAAATCATCTCAAAAATACATGGCTCTGCTCCTGTACAAATCCAGCCTAATGCTCAGGTCTTCCTCTTCTTCCATGCTAGCTTAATTTTCTTCTTCTGTCGCATCTCACTCCTTCACAGGCTACAAGATCCAAATGTCTCTCGTAACTCCTTCTCTGTTTCTATACCATATCCTTAAGCTACTGCACAAAATGTAATGCCCCTATTCTAAACTCTCTTGCTATCTTTTTACATCACTAACTCTTCTGCTATTATTTTCCTGAAACCAACATTTTATTTTTCATGTACTATGACAACAGATGTCAAACATTGTACTACCAACATACTATTGTACAGTTTATCTACTCATAGGCTATGTATATGTTGTTAGAATGACTAAAATGGTCTATAATGATATAACTCTATAGAAGTGTCCATATGTGGTGTACATCCTGTAACCTATTTTACATTCTATAAACTTATTTCTGTATAGTATTCCTCGTGTCACTTGAATTGTTTTTTTGGACTATAATGTATTTTTACTGCTGCATGTGGAGCTTTTTTCCCTGGGCCTCTGCTGGAAAATGGGTTCTGTAGATCCAATCAGTCCACCCCAGTAAACAAATATCAAATAAATAAATTATAGGAAAGAATCTGTAACAGATTCCTGCAAGAGTAGGAATGATATCTATAACCCTCTTAGAAATTACTTCAGAAAAAAACGCTCCACATCAAGATGTGGCCCAGAAGCCTTATGAACACATCCCAAAACTGGTCCAGAAACAAATTTATCCTGTAATGTTTGGTCTGCATACTGTGTACCCTCACATCCATGTATGCACTATAAATATTCAGGTGTTTTGCTTTTCTGCCTGGCTGCACTTTCTTGATAGAGGGGGCTCAGATGGGGTGCCTAAGGAACCATTTCCTTACCAAACCTGTTTGGAATTCTGGAAGAAGCCTTAGTCCCCATCCACTCTTTTCATGACAAGAGACAGCACTACTCTTAAAGGGGTCCATCCCTTAACAACTGATGGTCACAGACCTTAGGTCAAAGTCTTTTCAGTTGCAAAGTAAAACCTCCAACACTTCAGGGGGCTTTAATAAGCATGAAAAATATTACAGTGGCTTTCATTTTTGTCACAGTCTCCAACTCACTGATTGATAAACATATTTCATCACACAACAGGACCACTGAAGAAATAGAGAAGCCATATGCAGTAGATGGGAATAATGACTTTTTACCATAGCGACAACACTTTCCATATTATTTTTATTTTATTTTTTTTATTTTACATTTGTTTACCGGGCTAGTCCAGCTGGATATATGTCCATTTTCAGTGGAGGCCCGGGGAGAAAAGCTCCACAATACAATAACACTAGCAAAACAGGACAAGACATGTATTTCAAGTAGACATTGGAACATTACAAAACTTTTATGATATCTTACATGAGTAGGAATTTTATATTCTGTATCCAGTAGGAACAAAAGCTTGATGTAAAAAAGAGGTCGGTATCATAGTAGTTTGAAATAATAATGGAAATTATAACTAAGATGCTGTATATACTTTGGTCACACAAGAAGTCAGAAGATAAACACTAGTTTGAATGTATAGAGTGTACAAAAGCAAATAGCGGGATACAATAATAGTGTTTAGTCTCACAAGAGTTGAGGTGTGATAAACCTGCTAGGAAATACCACAGTATATACACGAGGAAAGAATCCTCAGAAAGGTCAAGCGCACTGCTATTAGAGAGTAAACACAAGCAAGGAAATACCACAGTATATACATATATCTACATTATACATACATACATTATACATATACATTATCTTGTAATGTTATGATCGTGCAGGTATTGACCAAAGGAAAAACTACTTAATCATGTTAAGAAATGCAGAGTGCAAAAATAAATGTTACAGGAGAGGCATTTGGAAAGAACTGAGTGATAGAAAGGGGGGTAATGGCAGATTTGTAGTAGTAAGGGGCTACTGCCAAGGGATGAGGATTATGCTGGCATGTATTTATGTTCCACCTAAAACTGCTATAATGGAGCTTAACATTTTTTTAGAAGAAATAATCAGCTTCCAGCAAGGAATATAACAACTTCGATGCGGGGATTGGAAATTGATTTACAACAGTGATGATATACCTGTGGGGCCAAGAATGGAAAACATAACAAGAGGGTGGATTTCTGAAGACATTTATGAAAATATTTGGTATGGTAGACATGAATTCAGTGGTAGGAACTCAGGGAATTTACATATTGCCCAAGGTACAATAACTGGCCTAGACTAGACAGAAGTTGTATTCACAGGAACATGCAGATTTAACTGAAAGTTCGAACCACATTCAATAACTATTTCAGATCATGCACCAGTAACAACTAAAATAAAAATGCAGGATAATGAAGTAAAAATGAGACACTGATGCTTTCTCACCTACTTGTTAAAAACAAAGGCAAGGGAGGTTAGCATAGTGGTTAAGGTGTTCACATTATAGTCCCACGGTGCATGGTTTGATTCTCACATGGGATAATTGTTTGGAATGGCCCACATAGGCAATTAGCCTGGTATAAGTCGTCTTGTATAGGAATGGGTAGTGGAAATTATTTCAGAGTTATTAGGGAAGACAGAAATTTCTTCAGAAGTTATAGCTAGTAACTGGGATAAAATGAAATTGGAGTTTAATAACACAGTAGAAATAAAAGAAAACGAAGTATGTTAAGAAATAACAGGAATTATTTAGAGGTGCTGACAAAGTTAAAGTATTGCGGAATACAATGGATCTCAAAGAACAAGAAGAGGTGCAACTGCAGAGTGCTAAAGAGAAAATAAGGGAGTATCTGGATAATATTCACGAGTTTAGAAAAATTGCTGTTAAGCAATTGTTTTTTAATAACTCCACAGCACAAAAAAATTTAGCTCAATAACTTGGGCAACAGAAAGTAGAAATGGTTGTTTTCAAACTCAGGAAGCCTGTAACAAGAAAAAATAATCAAAGATTATGCAGATGTATAGAGACATTTTGGAAATTTTATGAAAAATTTGTTTAAAAGCAGAGAAATGTAAAAATCAAGGATGAGTACAAATGTAAATGTTTATCAAAGACTTAAGTATGCCAAAGTTAGAGATAGGCAAGTCTCAACAATTAACAGTTAAGATAGGAGGAGATGAGATTAAAACGGTGATGTATAATTAATCTGCCATGATGGTATTCCTGTGGAAGTATGGGCACTAGACGGGAAGAAACTGATAATGATCTGGAATGTTTTAACAGTATTTTAAAAGGAGGGGAAGCACCATTATCCTGGAAGAATGCAGTGGTGGCTGCAAAATATAGAAAGACCCATCCGACCTAGCTTCATATAGGCGCATTTCAATTTTAAACCATGATTATAAAGTGTTTGTTTATAACAGCTAAAAGAATGACATAGGTGTTGCCAAAACTGATAGAGATGGATCAATGTGGTTTGGATGGGAGGCAAATATTAGACAACATTAATAGAACAATGGCGATCCACAGAGAAGCAGAATGTAAGAAAATACCGCTGTTGTCCATGAGTCTTGATGCAGAGAAAACATCTGACAGAGTACGCTGGGATTTTATGAGTAGGGCAATGGATGCATTTGTATTCTCTAATACAATATGGTTAACTAGAAGGATATGTGAGGGATAGGAAGCAAATTTTAAAGTGGGAGGATTCTTCTCTGATATGTTGTGTCTGAACAGAGGAACAAGGCAGCTTCCCCTGTTATTTGCTTTATATTTAGAACCAATGGCAAAGAAAATAAGGGACTCAGAAATCCAATGATGTAATTGGTATGGTAATCAAAAACACAGGTCTTATTTGCAGACAATATTATTTTCTACCTGATAAAACCATGAATCCCCACATCACCAGATGGATAGCCAAATGGCTCATGGACAGGATACATGTTAAAATGGGTGAATCCAGATTCAGCGAGAGGCCAATTATTAGTGGTGTGCCACAAGGCTCAGTGCAGGGACCTCTCCTGTTTTGAATATACTTGTCTGAAGTCAAGCAAAGGTAGAAGCCTTTGGCTGACTAAGTTTGCTGGGGACAATCACTGAATCCCCAAAATATCTATATATCCTGAAGAAGGGTCTTACTGAATCAAATGATCAGCGTCAGAGCCATGGCCTAAAACTAAATGCAAAAATACATAATAGTCTGCAAATTACAACATTAATAGCACACCCCTAAGAGTGGACTCCGAGGCGAGAGCTCTAGGTAGTACTCTGAACTTCCGCCACCATGTGTTCACAGTGATGCAGAAATCCCACGTGGCACAGCTTATAAATAAAGGCATGGTATCCCTATCCAAGGAAGTTATGGTCCCACCGTACTCTGTCCTCATTCCACCAATAATCAAGTATAATGCACCTTTTGCCATGTACTTGACCAGACAGCAGATGAAGTGGCCTCAGGGGTTCCTTTAAAAAAAAAAGGGGGGGGGTGTAAACAAGATGTCCTATGCAGACAGACTAAAAGCCATATCCCTTTACTCTGTATCCTACTGACTTGTTAAAGAGTGATCACTCACAAATCCAGCCTGATGTTACGGTTACACTTTCCCAAGACAAACTGCACACAGGTTATCCAATCTAGGGTTCTAAACATGGTCGGTGACATGTACAAAACATGCTAGAAAGACAGATGTGTTTCTCAGAGATTACGCCTTCTCTGAAACAGGCTTCCTATTCATGTAAAGCACAGCCCTTCCCTGACCCTCTTCAAACACAGTTTAGAAGAACAGATGGGGAATCCTAAATTCACTCTTGTGGTGGTGCCCACGACCCTTATGGACAGGTGCTGTCTGTAAAATACTCAGAGGCATAGACACAAACCTAAGCTATCCTCTAGCCCTTGAGGATCAAAGATCAGGTACAATTCAAGTAGTATTGGATAGACTTGTAAGGGCTGTCAATCTATTAGCCTGGTAATCTCCTACGGACATCTTTAATAGCAAAGATTTTCATATTTAAACATTTCCTAGTCTAACATTCTCTGAGGCAGGGCTAGCCACCTGGTGATGTGAATACTGGTTCTAGATGATTCACTGAAGTGACACCATGACCCCATGTGCAAAAAAGGGAAAAGGAATTGTGGATGGATTTACTAGTATCCTGGTATCCTGTTTTGAATTAGAAATTCCACTATGGTAGATCGTCATGCTTTTATTATGGAGTGTAACATTCCTGCATTTAAAGCTGACTTGGAACAGAGGGAACTGATGAGGCAACAGCTTGCTTGCATTACACCTCCATCTTTTGCTCTTTCACATGCAGTGGGTGACCGTAACATTTGCAAGGCATTATAGCCATGCACTGCCAGCAGCATCAGTGGCAGTTGACAGCTGCAAAAAATAAATCAAAAAATCCACAGACTGATTAAGAAACTTGGGTTTAAAAATCTTATACTGCAGACTGGGGAGATGTCTTAGGAAAACAGAAAAAGCCAGCAGACTGTGCTCTACTTATATATGCTTTAATAAAGTATTTTCATACTATAGTCTGCTGGCTTTTATGTTTTCTTGAATTGGACTTATCCTTTTTGAGGCCATGCAGTTGCCATACTTACAAGCTTTGTTTTATTCTGAGATGTCTTAAGAAACACAAATTGCATTTGTTTTTCTGCTTAGCAAATATTTTAGCAATCAGCTATGGCTGGGTAAGGCCCCACTATGGATTAATTAGTACTATACAGCACTATCACTTTTCTAAAATATTTATTTATTTTTGCATGTGTTTGTGTGTTCTTCCATTTTCCTGGCAAAAAAAAATCTGCACATTCCATTTCATGTATTTCTTTTTCTGACATTTGTAGTTCATAATGTATTTATTTTATTATCATTATATGGGGTGCTTTAGCCTTTACGTGCAGTGGTTAAGACCTATGAATGTTGGCTTGTACTGCTTTTGACAACTTCTGTTAAGTTTATGTGCCACTTTGTGTAGTTTGCGGATCTGAAACTAGTTTCATATTCACTACTGAATCGCAAGCTGCCGCAGTACCGTTACTGTTCCACAACATTAGTTTACTTGTACTTTTGGTTTATTTTTTGTAAATATCAACTACTGTTTGTGCGGTCATACTGAAGAATACAGGAGGCTGTGTTTTATAAGGAGTACTACTTTTATTTTACTCTGATAATGGGATTTTAAGTAAATAGGGATTTATATTTATGATCTTTTCCCGATTTCACTACCAACCCTTTTTTCAGTTAATACTAGATTTACAACAGGCATTATCAAACGCCTATTAGCACAGCAAAGAGTTACAGTATCTCTATCCTCCAACAAAGGCTACTCATTCACAGTGGATCCCTTTTTCTCATCCTGTGAGACAACAGCAGTCTCTCAACTGCATCATCTTTCCCTTCTCTGCTGAAACTTCCAGAAGACAGAGTTTCTCCTGAACCAAGGTCACTAGCAACAGAGATAAATTTGAATGTGATGACCATAATGTTTCCTGATTGGGGGGGGGGCATGTGCTATTCAGGAGTTAATACACTACATGCTGAATTTCAAAAGTACATATAAAAACATCAGCAGATCATTTTAACATTAAAAAATACAATAAGAACCCCTTTCTAAAACCAACTCAGCAAATTAGCATAGTAAAAATTGTATATATTTATCAAAAGCACTGACTTAATGATTCAAAATAAATGCACATTTGCAAGCATCCCTCTCAAATACCATTTTAAACAACTCCATCTCTTATTAAACCACAGCATTACATATTCACAATTTTATAAACATTTGTAAGAAGTCTGATTACATGTTTATAAATATTTCTATAAGACAAAGGATGCAGTCCACTGCTTTTCATCTGAGGAAATGATCACTTACCCATACCCTGATAAATAAATACGTACTGGGTACAAGATAATTGAAATTCTTGTACAGAACTGTGTGGCAATTTCTTTCTGGTTAGTTGCATCAGTAATACATTTGAGAGAGTAGAAGCAAACAAACCTTGCCAGAGATCTCAGTGGATGCTGTGGTATAAAGATTATACACTGAATCAGCGAGAGTCAGTGTGGTACCCTTGGCCCTACTACAGAATCACTGTCACACAGATTACAAGCAATTGTTTTTTGAACAGGTCTCTTCTTTGCAATTACTGCTTTCAGACAGCGCTAAGGGACACATTTGGTGCTAAATGCTAGCAATTTTAACAGCTTTTACTGGAGTCTTTTTGCTGGGGGAAACTACAAACTCCAGTGAGATGACTATAGCATCAACAGAGCTGAAATATTTGCTCCAGACTCTGTCTGGCTTCATGTGTCAGTCTGGGGGGGGGGGGGGGGGGGGGGGACAAAAAAAAGGACACAAATGAGGTAGGAAAAAAATGCCTCTAGGCCACAGTATCAATTACCTCAAAAGGTCTAACCTCCCTTAAAGGGAAGGTGAGGCAGACAAGAGTGCAGAACTCTTCACTGCAGTAATTTATTCAGCAACTCATGTATTTTTTCATTCATACATAACTTTTCAACATAAACTCTTTTAAACACAGAGCACTAAACAAGACAATATGCAAGTGCTGACTTGTTCTCCAAAGTTGTTCCTAGTACTGCCAGTTGGCATATGTGGTCACAGATACCCATACAAACTTTTTGGTTCATTTAAGTGCACTATACCTAGTAACACAATTTTCAAAAACAAAGTAATACAATAACTTTCTATCAAAATAAAATGAAGAAAGTCTTACCAGATTCCACAGGGACTACTTTAAATATATTATTGTACCTCCAGACAAAAATAATGGCCTTTTATTAACAGAGAAAAATGTAAAACAGCAGCAGATACTGCAAAAGCCTCATCTCTCAGCTATAACAATACCGACATACAAGCTGCCAGCTTTTGCTCTTTCAAGACCTACAACAGTAGTCAGAAAAAAAAATGTGTGACTGAATTTAACTACTCTGCTCTTCAGACAATAACCAGCATGTTTCCAGCTGATGTGGACAAGCTAGGAATGTCTGGACCACAGCCAAAGCAGAATTCATTACATAAATCTGGAAAACGCATCTAATGCAGGCTGCTAGCATGCAGCCTTTCTGACAGTTGGGCCCACAACCTCATCAACTAGCACAGTGAAACTGCAAGCTCTAAGACCTGGAACAAGTGACAAGGCATCTTCAGAACCGGGCAAAGCCCGAACAGTGAGCAATCACTATAGCTGCATACTAATTTTTTGGGTGAAAATTACAATTCCTACCCAAACATTTCAGTCAACTTGCTGACCCAAGAGATTTTTATGCTTGGCAGCTTAATTCCGTAAAGTTATGGACACCACTGATATATAAAGTAAATTATACAGCAAGTTTTTAGCTTCATGACCAACAGAAAAACGCCGACATGTAAACCCAGCAAAAATGTATAATAATAAATAAATAAAAAAAGAAAAGGATGTTAAAAACATATGCAACTACAGAAAAACAAAACTATTAAAACACTACTACCCCAGGGGTCCTGGCTCTATCTTTAAAGATTCTTGCTTATTAGGATGTGTACAAGTGTTGCATGTTTTTCACTACAAACGTTAATCTTCAATTTGGAGTACTGTACTAATGCTTCTAGTAGTTCTAGCTGAGGTCTGTATAGTCTTCTACCTTAATCTGTTCATAGTGGTCTTTGTAACTTAATTTGACTTGTTAAGGTTTTAGCAATGGAAGAATGAACTGCAACAGTATACTAAAATGGAACCTATGGACCTGAAATTTAACATGCCATTGATACAGTGCCTAACAAGTGACCAACTGATAAGCAGCTTGGACCAGGAAAGAAAAACTGTTACTGAGTAGGAGCCATGGTTCCCCATTAACAGGCAACAACTGAACCCCAGATCAGTTAGAGGGGAATGCTGGAAGCCAAGATGAGGCTAGTTTTGTTCATTGTTTTCTTCGCTTACTCTGTAAATGATTGAGGAAATCTGCTTGCTGACATCTGGTTAAACCATGTTGACACTGCTGTAAACTGGAAGATGACCAAATATTGCTCTGATCAATCTTAAACATCAGTGCTGGTTAGGTTACAGATTGAGCAGCATTGTTAGTGTAGGAGAATGTTTTTTGTTTTATTTTTTTATTTTATTCACTTTCTCCCCTGACCATAGAATTAGTGCACGCACATCCACTTCTAAGCATAGAATTAGTGCATGCACATCCACTTCTAAGCATAGAATTAGTGCATGCACATCCACTTCTAAGCATAGAATTAGTGCATGCACATCCACTTCTAAGCATAGAATTAGTGCATGCACATCCACTTCTAAGCATAGAATTAGTGCATGCACATCCACTTCTAAGCATAGAATTAGTGCATGCGCATCCACTTCTAAGCATAGAATTAGTGCATGCGCATCCACTTCTAAGCATAGAATTAGTGCATGCGCATCCACTTCTAAGGACAGAATTTGTGCACGCGCATCCACTTCTAAGCACAGAATTAGTGCACGCGCATCCACTTCTAAGCACAGAATTAGTGCACGCGCATCCATTTCTAAGCATAGAATTAGTGCACGCGCATCCACTTCTAAGCATAGAATTAGTGCACGCGCATCCACTTCTAAGCATAGAATTAGTGCATGCGCATCCACTTCTAAGCATAGAATTAGTGCATGCGCATCCACTTCTAGGCATAGAATTAGTGCATGCGCATCCACTTCTAAGCATAGAATTAGTGCATGCGCATCCACTTCTAAGCATAGAATTAGTGCATGCGCATCCACTTCTAGGCATAGAATTAGTGCATGCGCATCCACTTCTAAGCATAGAATTAGTGCATGCGCATCCACTTCTAAGCATAGAATTAGTGCATGCGCATCCACTTCTAAGCATAGAATTAGTGCATGCGCATCCACTTCTAAGCATAGAATTAGTGCATGCACATCCACTTCTAAGCAAAGAACAATATCCTTGACAGGCATATGTTTAATGTGCAACCAATGTTTTGTAAGGAGATACTTTCCCATGAAAGAGGATGACAGCTCAGATAAACTCCAAGTTCACCAGAACCTTTGCTACATGCAGCTGCAAGAAGAAAGCCTAAAATTAAAATGGTACAGATCATTCACCACTCTAGAGCCTGATAACAAAATCACTTTCCATGCTAACAAAATATATCCTCGGGTATAGAAAAAGAACTGTGAAGTTCATTGTCACCAGAAGGTGCAGGAGAATCTGAACACAGACGCTCTGTTGCAACTTCACATGCCATGCCAAGATTTACATAATTCTGGGCACTCACTGCAAGAAGGAATGGCATGCATTAATGCATTTGGACTAAAGAAGAAATAATCCCACTAATATGCAATATTTTCTCCCATTATAAGGACTGATCCAGAGCTTGCATCCTGCACAAATGTGAGTAGTGAAAGTCGCCCCTTCATAACGGCAAGTCAGTTTTCCCAAAATAACACAAATGGTGCCTTTTTGTGCAATGCCTCCTGAACAACATCTAGCAGTAGAGGGCAAACTACACTTGTACTGAAAGTGAAACCACCCATATGACCCAACAGATAATGTGCCAGAAGGCATCTATCTATCCCATTAATAGTGTCCATATCCATGAATGCAGCTGCAAAAAGGGGAGGGTATGACCGGACACGACCTTCCGCCAAATAGAATTTGACATACATGCTTGTTTAAGCTGTCATTGTTAAGAATAAAAGTCTCCTGCATCCTTTAAAACAAAGAAGCATACCTCTCAACCTGTATATATTTAAAACTAGAATAAAAGCCCTTGAAAATTAGGAACAGTCAGCTAAATATCTGGACATCTAATTAGCATACATTTTGCATACCAAATGGCACATATTTTTCCCTCTTCCAGTAGGAATGTGGGATACTATTAAAACATGTTTAAAAAACAGTGTGTGACAAAAATAAATGAAAAACAAGCACATTATGAAAGACCATGTAAAATCTGTAGATGTTAATGAACTGTATTGTGAAATTCTATTATATAAAGTCATTCATTCTTGCTTAAAAAGTATGCCCTCTTTAAACTATGGTTGTTGCTAGTTTGTTGTCCATGTAGTGATGTTTTCCGTGTAGCAGACTGCCCTTCATCGCATAAGATTTTGAAACTTTCAGAAAATTGTTTGAAGGGGGAAATTAAGCCTGAAAATACAGACATACCTCCAAAATAAGGACATCTTGTGTAGGGATAAATCAAGCCTGAAAATAAGAATGTTCCTTCAAAACGGAGAGAGTTGACAGGTTCTCTTGGAAGTCCTCCTTAAACAAAAAATGCTTCTCACATATGACAAGGTGGAAGCTAGGTGGAATGCCACAAAACATCCTCTGCGGTGCGCAATACTGGTGCATTATTTTGGAAATTTCAACCAGGTCTTGGGAAGCTTGCCAAAAGTGGACATTGCTACAGAAGTGGGCATTCAGTATTGCCTGCATCAGCTCACTCTTGAAATAAAGCCTCAATCATATCACATGTTGCAAGCACACATTCAAGTCTCTTTCCTTTGCCTTATTATTAGTGCAAGAAAGGTTTCAGTGAAATATTTGAAAGCCCACTTCATAAGATCCTTTCCCAGAGTTTTTCTGGTATTATATTCAGACAGTTACGTCTACTTTTTCAGAAACTGGTCCAAATGCAAGGACTAACACAGGGAGGTACATAGTTAAGCAGACAAGCAAATGAAAATGGCAATGGAGGAACTTCTTGCGATCCTATCCAAAACTTTAGACTCTTCAAAAGGAGGCTGGCTGTTTTATCTTGGACCCATACTGGCCTGAAATGGCCAAGTAATCCTGCACCGGAATGCCTTGTCGACGCAGCACCATTTTTTTTGCATTTATAGAGTGTATCCAGCTTCACAGGAACATAAGGGAATAAGGGAATGAATGTAGGTTTTCCAGATATGTAACTATGTAACCTGTGTTCTTGTGCAGGTTAATTTTTTTTGGGGGAGGGGGTAACAATCCAAGCCATAAGTAATCCCACCTCAGGGTACAAGGTAAAAGAGCATACAAGAATGGACTTCACAAGCGTCAGTCTTCCTCCAAAGCATGCATCCTTGTTTGTCTCTCATAGCATGATTAAGTGCATTACTTAAAGAATAAAAATACGATTCAGTATTTACCAGGTTTGTGTGTTAAATATGCGTCAGGCCCTTTCAGTGTGTAACATGAATTTTAAGACTTGGAATGAGGTAGGCTTGTGAGGTGCATCGATGTGTTTAAAGTAATTGTGGCCTGCCAAGAATTAACTGATGTATCAGTTTAAAGGCCTACAGAGATGCAGGTTTCAGCCATAGTCATAACTACCTTGTGGTACTGGAAGGACATCTGGGAGTTGTGGTTTATTGTTTCGGGGGACACTAGTCTGGACAGATTTATTACAGTCAGATTCCATTTGTTGAACTGTTAATGTCATCATTTTCATAATACAGTGACTGCTTGCTCAGGTTTACAGACTTTTCACATGGGGGAAGCAGTGCTTCAAGGAATAATCGCTGTGAAATTAAATTAATGACAGTACCACCAAAAAACAGTGAGAATTTGTGGGATTTAATGCTGAAGTAGTAGTGACAAAATATACAGCAAAGAATGACTTTCTATTGCATGACTATCAGATGTCAAGATCTTATTGAAGGCACTAAAGCTTGACTTAATTCTGTTGCTCCTATGGTTTTCTTTAAAATTAGAGAAAGCCAGTGGTGTCAGAAGTTGCTGAAAGCTGTGAGGGCGGAAGGCAAAAGGGGCACTTAGTAATCTAAAACGGACAATTTTTAGCGGTCTACTAACATAACAGAAACATATCCATGACAAGTTGTATATAGTGTAAACATAAGTTACATTTGGAATGGCTGCACTGAAATTCCATAGAAACATACAAGTTAAACTGAAGTTGCAGCTGCATGGTATGTAATCCGGTAGCCATATATTCAAAAGTTAGAGAGGAAAGTGCAGTAGTGTGGTAACATACTTACTGCTACCACGCCTAACACTTCATTCACACTGTTAAACACTTCAATTAGGTTTTCCCTAAAGTCAG
Source organism: Protopterus annectens (assembly GCF_019279795.1). NCBI lineage: Eukaryota > Metazoa > Chordata > Ceratodontiformes > Protopteridae > Protopterus > Protopterus annectens. The sequence continues at coordinate 1,264,348,032 of NC_056728.1, forward strand.
AATTAAGTGTTTAACAGCTTGCCAATGCTCTTTTGTGATGACAGCAAACTGCTATTAATGCTGTGCTGTGTGACGAGATCTTAACAGTAGTAAGAGGTACTAAGTTTAAGCCTCTTTCCAGAGTCAAAACATGTTTTTTCTCCACTGTGATCTATATACTACAAATCATTATCTTCCAAAATTAAACCGCGTAACATCCATATCCTGGCACTGCCCACAATTCAGGCTGGAAAACTGGAGTTTGATACAAGCTTATTGAGGGCTTCTGCCCTCGAATCACCTGTTCTACAACTGGCCCTACTCAGAGATGTGTACAAAAGCTTGCTATAGCTTGTGCTAGTGGGGAGTGGGGGCTGAGAACAGTGAGGTAATTGTTTCTTACATTCTTCGCAGTGAAACCGCAGGTGTGTGGCATACCTCTCAACCTGGAAACATCAAAAATCTGGTCAAAGGCCCATGAAAAATAGATACAAATCTGTACACTGATTAACACAAAATTTGCATACATAATTATGTAACCCCACCCACTCCAGTGGAATTGTGAGATACCAGCTTTTAAATGGCAAACTGAAGAACAGAAGACCAAAATATGATCATGAAACACAAAATAAGCAAAACAATAGTGTTTTATTTATATTAATAACTTGAGCAAAACTAAAATACAGTTTTCATTTATAGAAATAAAATTAACTGTGTCTGCGCTTCAGCATTCTTCATTAAATAACACAAAATATAAACCAGAACAAAACGGTTTTATTTATATTATTAACATCTGAACCTGTATAAAACTTAGAACTTTTATAAAACTAAAATGCAATTCTCTTATATAAAAATAAATTAACCTGTACTAGTCTACTACTACACATATAAAACAAACAAATTCTTTCTAACAAGTACTACACTGTGTATCAGCTGGTGAATTGCTTTCAAGAACAAAAACAAGTGCAGACTATCTCTCAATCTGTTAGTACAACAATCAGCACTCAGCAGTTAGTGATAAAGCCAAAAATGTAAGGGGTAGGGTGCACACAATACATTACATTACACAGTATCGTAACACAGGTGCAATATTATATTATTAACAACCACAGCATACAAATACTACGAGTAAAATATGAAACAATTACTATCAGCTTACTAACAATTTCAGCTACAAATCTCGCTGGATGGTTAAAATCTTTTACTTTATACTTGCAAAAAAGTTCTTTTGATGACTTATTATAATTCAATATTATTTTCCATGAATATACTGAAGCTAACATTACAATGCAGTTTCTTATTCATATGTTAGGATATGCTATTAATCGCCACCCAGCACCCCATGATAGTCTGTGAGATATGAGATACAAACGTATGCATTGCATCAAAAGTCAGTAATGGATAAACTATAATTAAAATTGGCAGAAGCCAGAAGGCACAGATACCGCTCCACAGAATTATTTAGTTACATACCTCTCACTCTATTAGAGCAAACAATCTAGACAAATTCATAAATAATGGGGATCAAAACAAAGGCACAGAAATAGTTACTGACACTGTTTAAATACTGCTCTTCCAAACGTAGACTGCGCCTGTGGACAGAATAACAGATTTTGCACAGCATGAATTTTCTGAAGGAAGAAGTCAAACTCAAATGTAATGTCTACTGCCTGCCATTATTTTCTGACTTCAGTCCTCAAAGATCTGCCAGAAAACAATTTTATGAGAAATGGACCCCTAGCAAAAAGCCAGAAGCTTAATTCCCTTAAGTAGTTGCAAGTATGTACAAGCACCAAAAGGAAACATGTCCCCCAGACCCCCACTAATCCATTCAGCAGTATATTCCAAATATGTAAAAGCACCAAAATGAAACATTTCCCCCAGTGATCCATCCCCAGTAGTTTCATGTACGCACAAGCACCAAAGAGAAACATTTTCCCAAGGCTTGGTTTTGATCAATTTCTCCTTAATTCCCAATGCAAACTAAACATTAATATGGTCTCGGTAACCTCAGCTTTTGCATGGCAAACTGATACACTGCTGTTTAAATTTGTTGGATTGCTAAGCCATTGTATAATAAATGTTAACATACCTGTCAAACTCTTGGCACAAGAAATCTGGACAGAAACACAAACAGGGACAAAGGACCAAAAATAGGGACAGATTTTAAATATTGCTCTTAGAAAGTTGTTAAAATACCAGGGTTTTCATTAACATGTATATTCTGAAGGATATGATGTCTGAAACTCAAATGTCTGTCATCATTTAATGACTTCGATCTGCAGTGATTTAACAGAAAACTACACATTTTGAGGAACGGACCAAGCATATAAGCCAAAAATCCTGGCATTCTGCAAAAATCTGGAAAGGTGTGAGTTGCTGCATAACAGAAATAGCAAAATACCATAGAAAGGCTGCTCCTGGTCTGTTTAATCTAAGGCACAGTTTTTCAAATGCTACTACAGATGCAATGAGACATGCTAAAAGGGCAGTGGAGGGAGGCTTATTCAGACAGACAATTAAACTTCCTTCTCTATGACCTAATCCAGTAAAATTCTGTGAAGGATTCAGCTTGTATTTTTATCTTGTAATTTTTTTTGAGACACTGGCTTCAACTCTGGTTGAGGGTGTATCTGTCCATGTAGGTTACATAGGTCTGAATAAATAAACCCATACATCTGATGGTAAATGAGGTCATAATGGTTAGTCAGGCACAAGAGGTAAAAAGAGGAGGACCGCAGTCCTTAATTTTTCCTCAGTGGAGTTAATCAGGCTTCTGTTCTGGAGCCATTTCTTTTTGGTATATTTTTTCTTCACATGTCAAAACAGATTCTAGTGTCTAAGTCAACAAATATGCAGACAATGGCAGATTTGGATGCACAGCCCACACCAAAGGAGTCTCCTTTTGCAAAATAAATAAATACATATATACCTTGTCCCATTTTCCCTGTACTGTGTTATACTATCATGAGTTACATTAAATATGAACACAAATACTACATATACCACAGAAAATGGCCACCTAAGTAGTGTAATTCCTAACATTAGTTTTGCTGAAGGCTTCACCAGAATTTATCTCCCAAGTCATTTGAGTGTTGACAGTTTTCTGTTATTATCTAGAAGTCTTTCTATATCCATTATGTGACCAAGTATAACAGGCAGATATTTCTTGTGTAACCTGCACCAGTATTAAATACACCACTCCCCAGCAAGATTTTTGGCATAGATTTTAACAACATCTAGGAAGCATGTAACCCTGCCTATTCATTACCTTTACTGAAACGGCAGCATACATTTGTTTTACTATTCACTAAAACTGTCTTATGTCTGGCTCAGACATTTATGAATTTATTCACACCATATTTTTAATCTAATTTTCTTTTCAGGGACTTGCGACTTGACATCATTCTGTATTCATTTTCACAGTTTCATTTGGCAGCTTGTTCTACACCATTTCACTGCTTGTGTACATGCAACTGCAAGCGCCTTAATCTTTAATGAGTTACAGCACTCTAGAAGAGATCAGCAGCTTTAACATAATCTGTTCGTACTGCACCACATACTTGTCACAGCGACAGTGTTAACATTACACCTCCTCTCCCTATACTCTATCATTTTTAAAAATTACATCATCATTTGAGGGAGAGAGGAAAGGAAATTTACTTTTTAGTCCAAAAGGTTACCTTATAGTCACGAGGAACATCATTACACAGATCGCTGTTTGTGTCTGCACTAGTTAATTACCACGCTCTATGAACAAATCACTTAACGGCTAGCCTGCGCTTGTACTTCCTTGGCTGATAAAAAAGCAATCAATAGTACACACTCCCTCAAGCCCAGCCATATTCCAACAGGCTGGCAGGCTGCTCACAAAGCTGACATCACCGCGCACGTCTCCATGTGATGAAGTCAGTCCTTAAAATAAATAAATAAATAAAAGGCTAGGAAATTCAGAAAATTAGAGGTGCCGCTTGAGAATCATGCCACCCCATTACTGGACCTCAAAACCCAGAAATAACAGAGTAATTCAGTATAGTTGAGAGGTATGGTGTGTGCTCAGAAGGGCACTATAACTTGTTTGGGACTGGGGAAAATGTGGTCATTATTTCGCAAATTTTCCTCGCAATTAAACCTCAGAGGTATGCACAGAAGGTCACTGTGTTTTTTTCTGGGGTTCTGACAGTGTGGGCAGAATTTCTTTAACTTTTCACCCAGCCATACCTCACAGGTATGCACACAACAACCTTACAGCTTGTGTAGGGGCAGTGCACGGTCTATGAGCAACAGGCTGGAATACATAATTGTGGCATTTTTTTCTCCTTTCTCACAATCGCATATCAGAAGTGCATATACAGGTGGCCAACTTTGGGAGGTAGAGGTAAGGTGGCATAGTGTGAATTATTAATCTACAATATGTTACTATACTCAGGTTGTCAGATGGCTATACAGATGGAAGCTGTATTTCAGGGGCAGGGGTGAAGCGGCAAACTGTACGATGTGTGACAGCAGCAACCTGAAATAGATCACTGAGGCCATTTATTCATTCACTTTCATCCTGATTTAACATCACTGGAATTCCCAGAAGGTGACTATCTTTTTTTTTTTTTTTTTTTTTTAACAGGGAGGCAGACACTATTCTAAGATATGATTCATGTACCTTTGCAAGCTTTTATGTTCTCAGTTTATTGGGAACTACTTTTTTGTCAACTTTGAGCATTAAGCCTTGGGCACAACTTATTTTTTTTTTTAAAGAAAAAATAAGAATGTTTTTAGTCATGATTTTTGTCCATGCCGATTAACTGTAACAAAAGGCTGGGGAAAAAACTCTACGATGTACCTCACAGCATCTAGAATCCTATGGCTTCCAAGGCCCAAGCAGCCTCCAGACTACCAGGTTAATTCCATTACTTCCTCCACAGTTATTACACTGGAATCTTGGCTATTTAGGGAGTGGTGAAAGGATACACGAAGAAAAAGAATTTCTTTCTTTAGCCACAATTTTTGTCAGGCCATCTTTGTCTCCAAATGTTTGAAAAAATAAAAGCTCTAAAATGCAACTGGTAGCATTTAGAACCCAATGGCTTTGTGGGGGGAGGGGGAGTTTTGGAGGTTGAGGCCTCTGGCTTAATTTATTTCCTCATTTATTAGGGTGAAATTGTGGACAGTTAGGACATATTGAAACAATGCATGAAAAATCGTAGACTACAAAAAATTATGAGAACATAAGAAAAAAGTAATCTAAATTGTGTGGCAAGGCCAGGATTGGGGGCACATTGGAGGCGGGGGGGGGGGGGGGGGAGGCAGTGAACAGCATGGGACCCATGCAGTCCTTTTCCAAGGGTTTAATTTCACCAAAAGCCAGAGTTGAAATATTCAGTAGTCGGGGACCCATTTAAGTACATCACACAGCTTATCAACAAAGTCTGTCAGAAAGCAGGAGGTACTGAAACAGCTTGCAATTCTGAAATTCTTCTGACTAATGAAACTGGGAAAAAAAAAGCCTTTTCCAAGATAAAAACTTTAATTGTACAGAAAAAGCTGGTTCATATTGGGTAGTGCAGCTAAGACTTTCTAGCAGGAAATACAAATCCCATGGTTGAAGACTATTTTTGGTTTTAAAATAACAATACCCTTTAAAAGGTTTTGCATACCTTTGAGAAAGATGCCAATGATTAATTTTAGCCCTGATGGAAAATCAATACAGCAGCAAAGTGCATAGCTTTGAACACTTGAAATCCCTTTTTTCACCTCCCGCATGTTGCAGGAAATGTACATTGACTATTTATGGCTATTAAAAGCATACAATAAGCACAAATCAGAGTAAATCTGTTAAAAAGAAGCACCAACTCTACTTCCACAGACAATCTAAAAAAGTCAGTGCTTCAAAGCACTGTCTAAATGGAAGAAGAAAGTGTTTACATCTGGACTGCTTCACATCGCAGAATCAAACTACTTTGTAAGGAATAAAGAGTGAAAAAGCAAAATCATATCAGTATGCCAGTCTCCCTGACAGCATCTGTGGGTATAACAAATTAAAACGCACAGTGATTCTGATATACTAGTTGTTGTTGCGTCTTTCGGCTTTTCCCGGTTAGGGGTCGCCACAGCGGAACTCCAGTCCGCTAATGACTGGCATTAGATTTTTACATGCCGAGTTGCCAGCTCTGATGCACAACCTTCAATGAAGGTACGCCCATTCACGCACGTCTCCACACAGAAGACGCTCTAGCTGAGAATCGAACAGGACAACGTCTTACTGTGAGGCTACAACGCTACTACAGCACCACCACCGCAGCATACTAACTAGTAGTGTACAGAAAATCAGCAAATTACAAAAATATTTTTGTTAGTTGCAAGGTAGTTTTCTTAAAGTTGAAGTTGCAGATTTGACAAATTACATCAGACATATCAGACGCAGTTAAAAGATATGACAAATGTGCAAATGTCTTTATATATATATATATATATATATATATATATATATATATATATATATATGTATACACATACATACACACACACACAACATATGGGTCTATGTTTTAATGTCGAAAAAAACACTTCATCGAATCCCGGTTTTGCAATCACACTTCGGCGAAAGTATGTATTATTGAAACTGCACAAGTACATAACATTGAACATGTACTTTCGCATAAGCCATTCAGCTACCCTAAAACAAATTAAAATCTTTACAAATTACTCTTTTGCAGGGGGGGCAACCCCCCCTGCACCCCCCATGTGGGCCCACCCCCCCTACTTCAATATACTAACTCAGAGATTGCACTACAGTTGGGAAAAGGATGTAATTCTTTATCCCCACTGTAATACATTTGGAGAACCGGCTTACGAAAATGTACATGTTCGATGTTATGTACTTCGCTCATGTTCAGTTTTGATAATACATAGTTTCGCTAAAGTGTGACTGCAAAACCGGGATTTGAAGAAGTGGTTTTTCAACATTAAAACATATACACACACACATATATATATAGACACACACACACACAGGAAATGTGAACCATTCATCATTAAGCACTGTAGTTATGTGGACCATGAATGCAGATTTTTGTACCTTCTTTTAAACCCTTATTATAGGGTTGCCACCTTTTCAGACGTCCAAGGTGGGGCATTTTTTTGTGGAAACATGAGATTTTGCTGGACAAACCATAACTACAACTACTGAAAAAAAAAGACAACTTCACTTTTTTTTTAGCAAAAAGGCTTATTCTCATAGCATTTGTGTTTCTTATGCTGTTGCAGATACAAAATAATTGTTTAATGCAAATGCTGAAGAAATTTAGAAAATACTTTTCCCCTAAAGTATAAGGACATTTGACATTTTTCATTTTTTTCTCCAGAAAATAACTGCCCAAATAGGGACTGTCCTGTGCAAAGAGGGACAGGTGGAAATCTTGTTTTGTTACTCAGAAGCACTACATTAATGCCATCAGAAATGTGAGTTAATTTAACTTTGGTTTTGTAGGTAGCAATGTCTAATCTGTGATGGTAAAGGAACATACCAGTCTCAGTATCAAGCGCACACCTTACCTGGTTCTTTTGAGTTCACAAGCCTTAACCAAGTTTTAGCTTCATTAATTTGAATGATTAATTTCCATTTTAACCTTCCAGTCTGTTTTGCAGTGCATAAAAAGCACAAGGTGGATTTTATGGTTCTGGTTAGAAAATACCTTCAGTCCTCCTTACTTTTCCTTTGCATATGGTTATATTACATCTGAAGAAACAGCAGGGTGCTGTTGTTACAAAGTTAAATAAATATAACCACTTTGGTTCACATAGTGCAGAAAAATTAATTTTAAGAATGCACCAATTTCATCTGCTTTCTTTCTACCCATTTTTTTAATGTAAAACAAAGTGATTTTTAAGTTTCCCTATGTGATCCCCCCCCCCCACCATGACGCCAAACATTAAGCCCTTCCACCAAATGGTATTTAGCCCGTTCATTCTCCTACCACAACGGAAACCCCCATCTTTGAAAAGAAAGATGACTGGAGGAGCCTGTCATTTAACCAGCCATTGTAGAACGCCATCACTTACATCCAAATGAGGGATATTTCTACTAATGATGTTTACAGGTACTTGCTGGGTTGTTGATGTGCGAGGATATTTAGAAGCCTAGCCATGCATTCTCAAGAAGTTTTTAGCCCTTGTATTTTAAGTACAAAATCAGCCGGGGCCCTTGTATTTTAAGAGCAAATAGCCCAGAGCCATGCAGATAATTGCACAATACCCTCTGCATCAGGGACAAAGGTGCCAATCCAGGGATGAGCTTGGGGTTTCCCATTCATTCATCCTTGACCAGAGTAAGAGGCACACTTTGCTTTACGTGGAAAGGAAAAGTATTCCAGAGAAGTGGTGTATGCTGCAATACATATCTATCCCTTCAAAATGTATTTATATTGTAGAAAAGGCCTTAACTCTACCTCTGGTGGACAATAATGGTGCCTGCCTCACCACAGGTGCCCATCCTACCCTTCCAGTCATTGTGTGTGTGTGTGTGTGTGTGTTCCCATTCACATACTGAGTGACGCCTTCATAAAAGTCTGGTAAGCAAAGGTCAACCACCTGCTATTATCACACCTGAAAGACTCCTGCTACAAAAGCCAAAGCAACCAACTGACATCACTCCCTTCTCCCAGGGCTGGTGAGCTAGCACTAAACATTCACTCTTACCCCAGCCCAGCAATTCCACTTATTGAGATTCTATCCAAGATCAGGTTCCTCTGAATTGTTGCCACAGCTTTATCCAGGCAAAAAGCTTTTTTCTGTCTTTCATAATAATACCACAGTCTGTTATAAATCAGCAAGGAATAGTGTTCCAAGCCATTCATAAAGTGCTGAAGCAGGAATAATGCTATAACCATTCCTCTCCATTTCAGTCTTCCAAGTAGTAAGAAAAAATGCACCCAAACATGGATGCAGACTTAAATAATCTCAAATACATCATATAAAGATTATTATGAAGCTTGAGAAAATCTTACTCAGGATGACTTAAATACCTTTCGAGCAAATCAAAATTCAGCACTGAAAATGCATATACAAACAGTGCTCCAGCCTGAAGCATAGTATTTAATACAATAAATCAGGTACATGGATGAAAGACTTGTCTGTGATAATGTCTAGATTAGTCTTTTAGTCAGTCTTGCATCAGAATATTCAATACTTCATGCTTTGTCCAGAATTGTGATGAAAGGTTGCAAGTGTAGGGGCTGTGAGAATATTGCACAATGTACATATATTATTTTTATGCAAACCTTTTCTACAAATATTACTTTATAATACCAATGTTTAAAATCCTCTTATGTTATGCCTTTGTTCTGCAATTATTTTTGGTTTTCTCTAGAATTATTGTGCTCAGAGGTTAGGAGGGGGGTAGGGGTTGTGAGAATGTTGCGTAATATTCAGAAGTTTGCTTGGTAATTTCAGTCTGTTCTTCATAACGAAATATGGCTTCACGCAAAGTATGCTACCACAAAATCTGTCATTTTAGCGAATTGTGCTGAGAGGTTGGAGATGGGGATGGGGTACGGGCATTGACAGTGTTGCGGACTGTTTGCTTGATCTTTGTGGTCTGCCCTCAAAACAATTGGTTTTCTAGCAAAATTTTATGGATTGAAGTAAACTAATACCAAATAACAGGAAAGCCAGTTCAGTCATTTTTTATAACTTCAGAAAACATTTTTAAAAGTATTTTGTCCTATGCTTTCTTGCCTTGTCCACGGTACTTGTGCTGAAAGGTTGGGGGCTGTGGTTGAGAATGTTGCAGGATCTACAGGCATTACTGTAATGCATGCTAAATCAGAACTTCTTCTATTATTTTTTTAAGTTTATAATAATGTTTAACACAAAAATGTTAAATTTATTACTGATGTTATGTCCTTGCCCAGCAATTACATTTTTTGGCTTCATTCAGAATTATTGTGCAAAGACACTGGGTAGGATGGGGCTGTGAGAATTCTGCTGAATGCATTGATTTACTATCTACTAATGCGAACCCTGTTATAATAATATCTGTGTTCATAGCAGCAATGTTTAAAAGTATCCCTGATGTTATACTTTTGTTCTGCAATTAATTGGGCTTTGTCTAGAATTGTTGTGCCGAGATGGTGCATTCCCTGGATTTGTGATTTTGTTCAGAGGTTGGGGGGGGGGGGGTTGTGAGAATGGCAATGTCCAGATGTTTGCCGGACACTATGTTCCCCATAAATCAGGCTTTCTAGCAAATGCCTGATTTCACACCTTCGCTACACCAATAAAAAGAATTTATGTCTTACCATAACGTTCCATCTGTGTTGTTGATCTTCCTTCATTCATTAAAATGGGTTATCAGTTCCGTCCTCGGAACTGAGCCGGCCTTATACCAAGCTCGCTTCAGCCAAAAACTCTCAAACCAAGATCCTACCCACAGTGCTCTGCTCCTCGTTACCTCAGATCGAGTTTGCAAGTTGATATGACCAGAGGTAGCCTCTACTTTTGTCTAACAGACCTACAAGAATGGAAGAAGGACCATATGAAATCCACCAGGAACCTCCGGAGGGAGACAGAGGGTGGGGAGTAATGAATGAACCAAAATCAACAACACAAATGGAACATTATGGTAAGACATAACTTCTTTATCTGACGTTGTTAATCCTCGTTCATTCCTTACAATGGGGCAGCCCTCATGGAAGGACATTCCTGAGCACCATGGAACCAAGAGAAGCTCTTCCTCTGGAGGCCAAATAATTTGTAATTAAGAATAAAGGTATGGGGGTTGGCCCAAGTCGCAGCTGAGCAAATGTCATTGAGGGAAGCCCTAGCATGGAAAGCTGCTGGTTGCCATTGACCTTGTAAAATGGGCTTTCACTTTGTGAGGCAAGGTGATGTTGTTCTTGTTGTAGATGAAGGTAATGCAGTTTCTCAACCATGATGCTAATGTAACTTTAGAAACAGGATGACCTAGCCTTGGTCCAGAAAAAGCCAAAAATAATTGGTCTGATTTACGGGTAGATTTTGTTCTGCCCAAACAAAAACAGATATGCCTGTGAACATCTAGGGAGTGCAGGAAATACTCTACCTTGTTAGAATGGTTAAGGAAAAAATAGTGGAAGGTCAATAGACTGGTTGATAGACCGCTCTGACACCACTTTCAGTAAGGAGGGGGAATTAGTTCTTAGTGAGACTATCCTTATGGAAAATAAGGTAGGGACGTTTGATACACAAGACTTGAAGTTCTGACAGATGTCTGGCCGATGTGATAGCAACCAGAAACAAGGCCAGTTATTCTATATTAAGGTTTGTGGTCTGCACTCTTGTGAGGAGAGGCTGGATTCTGCCCTTCTGAGCTGGGAATTTCTGGTCACGGGCTTATTGTGCCTGCTTATTTGAACAGTTTCTTTCTGAAATTGGTGCGCCTTGTTGCTGTAGCATATACCAGATTCAAGCCTACTGAATCTAGCTTTGTTTGTATAACTTGAGCACTGATCCAGGCCATCTTTTTTTGGAGAAGGTTCCCCTGCACCCTAGTAGCGGGAGTGTGCAGTTAGAACTTGTCTGATTGAAGACTGCTGGAACAGGGCTCAGTTTTGAGCTTTTTTCTGGTTAATTGGGTAACTTGTTTACATCAGTTTGTTCGTTTTCTATTTTTTTTTTATATAAAAAAAAATGCACTTTATTCATCTGCTTTTTCTGTATTTCTGTTTCTTCCTACTTTATTACTAGGGGCATTGACTACAACTCTGATATGAGATATACAACAATAAGTATCCTTTTCTGTGTATTTAAATTGTTTTTTGATTGTATCTGCTTTATTTTCTGAAAACAAATATATATATATATATATATATATATATATATATATATATATATATATACTGGTTTCCCACCTTTCTAAGCTAGTATAGTCCAGTTTTCAGGATAGTGCTGAATTCAGAGCTGTGTTACAAATCTCTGTTTGCCCATACCTTACTTGAACAGAAGGAAGTTTCTCTGTTCACCTGTTAGAGAGGGGAGCTTTGAGCAGTCTATCTGTCCCTGGAGGAGTGGTTTCAGCCCCAAAATTAGTAATTTATTCGCCATTTTGGGCTAATTTCTCTTTCATTTCCCTACATATTTGCCCGGTTTTGCTCACCGGGTAGCTAGGGTATAACTGTTCCCGGCTCCACAAAGTCTCCTCTTCAATTTTTCCCTTGGAACTAAACAAACTTTCAACTTAAACACTCAAGCCATTAATTTCTCAGTCTGGCACTTGCTCAAAACTCATAGCAAGCACTTATAAATCCTAGCACTAGACCCCCCCCCCCAATACTGTACAGAAGGACAAGACTCTCTATTCGACCTTACCAGCCATTCAGTAAAACAGTTCACTGTACCTATCCAGGAATGTCCAAAGGGCAGTTTCAGGTGTACTCTCCAGTCCAACTGCTGAATCTGGGCATTTTGAGGCAATGTTACAACTGCCTCATGTACATAGGCAACCCTCTCCTCCTACCACCAAACACTAATACATGCGAGAGATGCAATTATACAGCCAAACTGGAGGCTAAGCTCTCTCAACCCAAGACTGGATCAGACAGTCAAGAGGAGAAGGGAAATATTTGCATCACACCACCAGTCTCACAAAGACCCATTAAACCAGCACCAGCAAAAAAACATACATAAATACACAAAAACATACTCGGAGGCTCTAAATAAAAATCTGCAAAAGCAAGAGAGACCTCCAAAGCGGACATCCAAGCAACCTCCACCCCCCCCCCCCCAACACAAACCATGAAACATATACTTCTCAAAACCAGTGTGCCACGCAATCACAGCCCTTAAGGCAAAATAACATACCCAACATACGAGTAATAGGTGACTCTATAGTCAGGCACACTGATGTCCCACTAACTAGGCTGGACAAGGAGAAGGTTACTGTTAGCTGCCTGTCGGGTGCCAGGATCTGCCACATAACACAAGCACTCAGGTCACTCCAGAACAAGTACAAATATGACTATGTCATTGTCCATGTTGGTGTGAATGACCAGAGTCGTACTCCCTGGACTACATGAAAAGAGACATGGAAGAGCTCTCTGATCACATAGCCCAGGCCGGTATGACCCTGACCCCGAGTAGCATCCTGCCTTCACCAAAAATGATACCACGGTATAAAGAAAACATCAATTTCAACAATTGGCTGAGTTTCTGGTGTCATTCAAAGGGGATCCAATGTCTGTCTGGCTTCGCTAGAGACGGCTTGCACTTGTCACCCTTAGGCTTTCGAATACCGGCCAAGGCTCTTGCCACCCCCATAGTGCCTTTTTTAGGCAAGGCTCAAAAAAGACAAACCCACCATTGTAAATAGCATAAGTAACAAAAAACTGAGGGTAATGCTACTCAGTGCCAGAAGTCTAAACCTCAAAATGCATGCACTCGAGGCACTCCTCAGTATGGAGAAAATCAATATATGTGCAGTAACAGAAACCTGGTTTAAAGCTCCAGAGAGCACCCCAGAACTACCAGGCTACAACTCATACCATACATTTCAGCCACAGAACCCAGACCGAAATACAAAAGGCAGGGTCGTATCCATATTCATCAAGGATACCCACACCTCCAGGTTAGTGGCACAGCACGATGCTTCAGAGATCATCTATCTGCAACTAACAAAGGGCAAAACTGCAATTTAAATTGCTACAGATCACCCACCATGTCCCAGGAACCCATTCTGCATTTCTGGAAACATAAAGGTCTTACCAAACACCCTAATATTGGATGATTTCAATTACCCAAACATTAACTGGAAGAACTACAAGTACTAACTCTCTCGCCCAACATTTCCTAGAATTTATAAACTCAAATGCCCTTGATCAACTGGTCAACACTCCCATCAGAGGTGACAACATATTGGATCACCAACATGGGCGACTGGTGTTCCACACCGGAGGTCAACCCCTCGCTGGTTAGATCTGACCATAAACAAATCACTTTGGATATCCACATTCCACTCCCACCCCTGGACAAGGAAACCACCATGAAAAACTTTTCAAAAGCAAACTTCACGTTACTTAAGACCGAGGTGGAAAGTTTCAAAGCCCCCATGCTGAAGGATAACGCTGTCCAAGCTGCAAAATCCTTTACTAATGCATTCTATGGGCGCCTACAAAAATGCATGGATCATGCTATCCCAAGCAAAACAAAGACTCACTCCTTCAAGAAAAAAAAAAACAGTCTAGTGGACCCCCTGCCATAAACAAGGTATACAACAGAAGGAGGAAATTACTACAGAAAAGAGTAAACTCCCAAGAAGGGAAGGCATCCATGATCAGTATCAGCAAGAAACTACGATCCCTCATAAAATCATCCAAGGCAAGCTTCGAAAGAAAAATTGCCAAGGACTCCAAAGATAACCACAAGGCATTCTTTAGCTATGTCAAGAATCTAAGTGGCAATGCTCAGATTTGCTCGGAGTTAAGTGCAGAATGGCACAAAATACACTAAACCGACCGATATCACCAACATCCCAGAAGACAGGTTCAGTGCAAACTTCACCCCCCTCTTACTCCCAAAAGGGCCCATAACCATACCAGAAGAATGTAGAGCCCCTGAAATCACAGACACTCAGGTTAAAAGAGCCCTCTCCAAAGCCAAAAACACAGCATCAATGGGACCAGATGGTGTCCCAGGCTGCATCCTACACGAGCTCAAAGACAAACTAACCCCTCACCTAAACACACTGTTCAAACTCAGCCTCTCCACAGGCTACGTACCCATATAGTGGCACACAGCAACGGTTATTCCACTCCACAAAGGTGGAGCCGCAACAGACCCCGGGAACTATTGCCCTATAAGCCTGACTAGCTTGGTCTTCAAGGCTATTCAGCACATCATCATGGAACTCATTAACAGAGACATTGGGAACCTCCAAACACTGGACCCTACCCAGTTCGGCTTTGTTAAGGGCAGATCATGCCTCCTAAACCTGGTGGACTTTGAGGCAGTTACCAAGGCTATAGATGAGGAAAAGGTGGTACACACAGCCTACCTAGACCTCGCAAAGGCCTTCACACCATTCCCCATTCTGGTATTATAGACAAGCTCACCAGCCTGAACATAAACCCCTAATGTCACAAGATGGGTTGTCAACTGGCTCACAAACAGAACCCACATGGTGAGAGCTGCAGGAGCTAGGTCCGACTTTAAACCGGTTACAAGTGGCGTTCCCCAGGGCTCGGTCCTAGGACCCCTCCTGTTCGGCATATACTTCTCAGAGATGCAGGCAAGCACAGGAGGACTGTGGCTGACCAAGTTTGCAGATGACTGAAAACTAGAGGCTATAATTGACTCTCCATCTGACACAAACATCTTCCAAAAGGGTCTCACTGAGACGGATACCTGGTGTCAAAATCATGGCCTCAAGCTAAATGCCAAAAAGTGCATAGTCATCCCCTTTGGAAAAAACGAAGTACCCACAAACTACCACATAGGTGGTAGTCCCCTAAATACGGAAAACGTAATAAGGGATATGGGGACCCAAGTAGACAGTAATCTTTCCTTTGATAATCACATTGCCAAAGTGGTTGGAAAATCCTTTTATGTGGCCCATCTAATTACAAAAGGGATCGCATCCAGATCAAAAGAGGTCATTGTGCCCCTCTACTCATCACTCATCAGACCTATCAGAGTACATCGCCCCATTTGGGATGTACCTTACAAGACACCTGCAACAGCTGGAAAGACCACAGAATTACCTTACCAAGAGGATCACTGGCCTCAAACAGATGCCCTATGCAGCTCGACTGAAGAAACTTCAGCTGTACTCGGCTGCATACCGCCTACTCAGAGGTGATCTCTGCCTGACATACAAGGCCATGTCCAGCCCAGAATTGATGGACATGCTCCAGATAATGAAAACCTTATCCCCTCAAGCCACACGCTCTAGGGATCTAAACCTCACCACAACAATAAATCGGAAATGCTGTAGAGATAGATTCCTGTCCCAGAGACTTCCCATGCTTTGGAACAAGATTCCAATCTACATTAGGCAGAGCTCCTCGCTAACACTCTTCAAGAGAAACATTGATGAGTGGATGGGAAATGGAAAGTTTACCCCGGGGATCACTTCAGTGGCTCTGCTAGACAGAGGCACAGGGAACTAATCTAAGGGGGCGGCGAAAGCTAACACATTCTGGCTAGGCTTTTAAATGCCTTCAAGCAGACAGCCCAGTACCTACCTATGAACCTATAATACCACCAAAATTGGGGCGGAAAAGGGGTCCAATTGTTTGTTCAATGCCCATAAGGTAAATCTTTTCCATTTGCCGAGATAGATTAGCCTGGTGGATGATTTATGAGATGCAATAAAAATACTGCGCACCGGGGAGGAGAGGTTATCCTGCCTGGCAATTATTGGAAGTGGAAAAACCAAGCTGTCAGCTTCAGGCTTGTTACATTGGGGTGGGTCAGACCCTGTGGATGGAAGATCAACCTCAGAGATGGATTGAAAATCCATGGTTGATCTAGCAGGTGAGGCCAAAGGAAGGGGAACCAAACTTGTTGAGGCCAATATGGTGCAATGAAGATTACTTTGCTCTTCAACTGCTGTGATTTCTTCAAAAATTGGGGAATGAGGGGTAGAGGAGGGTAAGCATAAAGCAGACCCGAGGGCCAATTGTGGACTAGAGCATCTCTCGGTGACTGTCCCCAAGGAGAGATCAGGACAAAGTAGTTGCTGCACTTGTAGTTGATTGGGTAGGCAAACAGATCGCAGCAAGGCTGGCTCCAGTGGTTGAAAATTTTTGCCGCTATCACAGGATTGAAGGACCACTCATGAGGTTGTAGAATGCACCTGCTCAATTTGTCCGCTATCAGGTTGGAGCTCTCAGGAATGTGCACTGCAATTAGAAAGTGGTTGGTAGCAGTCACCCATTGCCATATTATCAAGGCCTCTTGGCATAACGGGCAAGATCTGGCGCCCCCTTGCTTGCTGGTGTACCAGACTACTGACATGTTGTCTGATTGGATTGCAATAGCCCCTGACTGAAGGATCAAGTGAAATGCTTGCGACGCTAGTAGCACCGTCCTCAGTTCCAGGACACTGATATGCAAATGAGCCTCTGTCTCCGACCAGGTGCTTTGGACAGAGTTTCTCTGACACAGCCCCCCCCCCCAACCAATCAGGGAGGTGTCTGTGGTCACCGAGGCTTTTGGCTGATGGGAGCTGAAGGGGTGACACCATTGTTGGGGATTTTGAGACGTCCACCAGAGCAAGTCTTGCTTGCATCTCTGAGTTACAATTATCTGAAAAGACAAAGGATGTTGTAGAGGGTACCACTGAGTGAGAAGTAGCCAGTGAAGAAGTCTCATGTGGAACCTGGCCAGAGGAACAATAGTGATCAAGGCTGCCATCGACCCCAAGAGTTGGAGTACAGACAGAGCAGATTTGTGGTGACAGATTAGTGGTTGGACCTGTTGTCTTATTCTTTGAAGTCTGAGATCCGGAAGAAATGCTGTGCAATTTCTCATGTCCAACACAACTCCGATGAATTCTAAAGATTGTGCCGGGGTCATGTTGGACTTCTCCCAGTTTATAGCGATTCCCAGATGCTGAACTCTGACAAGAGTGTAATCCAGGATTTCCTCCAGTAGACACTTGGTGGGGGCGGTAAGGAGCCAGTCATCTAGGTATGGAAACTTCTGGAATCCTTGAAGTCTGAGGTGAGCAAAAACCACTGCCATGCATTTGGTGAACACTCTGAGGGCTGTAGAGAGACCAAAGGGCAGTGCTCGAAACTGGTAGTGACTGGCTCCTATGAGGAAGTGGAGGTATCTTCTTGAGCATTTGTCCACTTTTACATGGTAATACGCATTTTGAAGACCTATAGAGGATATCCAATCATCTTCTTCCAAAAGAGGAAGGATAGACTGAACCATGACCATCCAGAATTTCTCTGTTTTTACAAATTTGTTTAATGTGCTGAGATCCAGAATCGGTCTCCAGACCGGTCTTTTTTGGCACTAGAAAGAATCTGGTGTAAAAACCGGATCCTATCTGGTCTGGGAGGACCATTTGAATGACTCTTTCATAGCAGCTTTCGGATTTCATGGGCTGCTGCTTTCCCTTGACTGGGTGGGACATTAGGTAAATTTCTGGGTGAATAGGGACAGAGATGGAAGAGAATGCGGTAACCTCTGGATATTATCCATTGTACCCAGGAATCTGTCGTTATGGTTTGCCAGGCAGTAGGGTACAAGGAAAAATGACCCCCGACCGTTCCAGAGGTGAGCAGTTGGGCAACGCTTCAGGAGCGATGGTAGGGTTGTCCAGAGAAAAAATCTCTGGAACCCCGGTTTTGCGGACCTCCCCTGCCCCGAAAGGGGAGTCTTCTATTTGAGTTTTCCCCTCTGCCATTAGGGGAGAACTCGGCACGTGCACCACGGAAAGAGCACTACGATTCTCTGTGCCACATCTTCCCACTCCTCTGATTTCTGGAGTAGAATCACTAAGGGGTGGAGTGTCAAGACACCAACAGCAGACGGGATTTTACTATCTTGTTTACACCTTGCCAGCGTATCCTTAACCTTTGGCCCAAACAATGCAGAGGCCTCGATGGGGGCATTCATATAGGAAGCCTTAAAGGAGTTTGTAAAGGCGCATCCAGGCATGATGTCTCGTGACTATGCCTGCACCTGCCACTCTAGCCGCTCCTTCCATTGCATGTGAAATAAGGCACATCAAAGAATTGGATATACATTCCAGGGTCGCTATCTGTGAGGCTACCATGTTGCACACCTCATTAGAAACAGCTCCTGCCAAGGTTTCAAAGAGTTGGTTGATAAGGTCCCTCTGAAGCCTTATAAAGTGTGCCAAGTAGTTCAAGGACCTTACAGCGAAGGTTGATAAAGCAAACACATGCTTCCCAAGTCTGTCTATCGCCCGCCACTCCTTGCTGGGCGGATGGATAGTCTGGCTCTCTTCTGCTAAGTCTCTTTTGGTTGCAGCCACCACAACCACAGCATCTACTGGAAGACCTTTGGACCAATGAGGATGCTCATCGAGGGAGAAATATTTTGTCAGGCCTCCGAGGTATAGCTTCCAAAGTGTCAGGAGCCTTCCATGCATGCTGGACGATGAGCAGGACAAGCTCATCGACCGGTCGGGTAACCCAGGAGGTAGAGGGCTGGGCGCAAAAGGCCTGCAGGAATAAGAATTCCTCTGAGGAAGGGTTGGAGGATTTCCAGTTGCCCCTCTGTCTTAGGATCTCGAGGATGTCACCAAAGGACATCAGAGGGTGACCATGGGGACATTTCCCCATCATCAAAGTCCATATCTTCGTTTAGAGACTCCTCAGTCAAGTCCATGTGCTTCCTCTTGCACAAAGCCTTGCAAGGGACTTCCTCAGTGGGGTGTTCTGGGGAAGATTGCGAGGAGGGGATCTCCTGCGGGGGAGAAGCCTAAGGCCCTTGTGCCCATGGTCTGGTAGCTGTGGCACAGAGGGGGGCAAGGACTCTAAAAGGGAGGTTTTGCCAGCAGAGGTAAGTGTCCTCTCCATGGCCTGGAAGGCCGGACCGCCCAAATAGGGATGGAAGCCCAGAACTGAGCACAAAAACCTCGGGACTGGGGTCACACTCTGCTCAGACGAACCGACCCCCAGACCAGGAGTCTCAACAGGGCTCTGGAACATGAGGGGAGGAGGATTCCTGGAGTGTGCCATACAAAATATTGGCGTGGAAGCAAGAATGCCTGCCCCCACGGCACAGCTGCTAGCCTGAGATGGGCCTGGTGCCCAGTGCACCTTGGGCCACAAGGAGGACTCCGGCTCCAAAGTGAGGTCCACTGTTGGTGTCGAAGGAAGGGAAGGTACTGTCGGAGGAAGGGGCTTCAATGCTTCCCTGGAAGTCAAAGGAGGAGTGTAAGATGGAGTCTGTGGAGAAATACAGTCACCTGCAAGAGGGAGCACAGCTTTAGATGGATTAAGGAGTCCCCTGGCCACAAGCAACTGGTCGACAAGCCTCAACACATCCTGTTCTGGTCGACCGCATAGAGAGAGACCTGATGGAGATTCTGACCTGTCTAAAAAGGGGCTGTACTGACCTTCCCACAAAAGGATCTATGGAGGGAGAGTACTTAGTTCTGGCGAGTTCATGTAATGTAGAGCTCGGAGCTAAGAGTGTCAGCACCGAGGAGAATGGTGCTGAGGATATCTCTGCTGACAAAGGTGCCACCATAGGCATCAAGGGTGTCTGCACTGTGACAGTGCCGAAGAAGGTGTCTGCACTGGTAATGGTGGTGTCGAAAGTGACTGCACCGAGCAGGTCGGTGCCGAAGGTGTCTGCACCATACAGGGCAGTATCCCAGAAGTTGACTGCATCAGCAAGGATGGAGCCGAAGGAGTCAGCACCAACGGTGCCAAAGGAGACTGTACCTGTAGAGACAGTGCCAAGAGAGTGTGGTGCTGAAAAAGGCTGTGACAATACTGTTGGAGCCATGAGTGTCTGCCCCGGGAACTCCGGTGCTGGTGAAGAAGACATAGCTGGAGTGAGAACAAATTGGGGCAATGCTGAGGCTGGGACCGAAAGGGCCACAAATGGCAGCACCTGGACTGAAGTTTTCACCTTTTTGTGAGTCGACTCCTTGTGATCTCCAGAGGGAGACAAAGTAAGTAACATCAACAAGGAGGAAGAAGAACACCTCTTATGGGGTTTAGAAGGAGGGGGTGAGCCCTCCGATCCAGAGATAGCCTCGCAGAAAGGAGATTTAAGGAAGCCTTTTAGAATAAGTTTGTTCTTCCTTTCATTCAGAGTCCTAGTCGAGAAATTTCCACAAATCCCATACGGGGGGTCCACTGACAGGTGGTAAACATTCAGACAATAAACACACAAATCATGACCATCAGAAAGCGGTAACTTACGGCTGCATTCTGTACATTGTTTGAAACCAACAATACTTTTCTTATCCGACATTGTAATATCAAGGGAAAAACTACAATACTACTAAAATGTTATGGAAGTACCCAGAAAGGGAGAGAAAGAATTACCAATGATGGTAATGGAGAATTACCTCAAAGGTAAGAAAAAGGGCAGACTATACTATAGGGAAAGAGTCTCAAAGTTGCAAAAGGGTAAGAAGATAGAGATAGTGAAGAACTGAAAATTTTCTATACACTAATAATAGAAAAACTTAAAAAAATTAACACTTAGCTGAGAAAGAAGGCTTGACACGGCTGTACAGCAACGCGTAAAATGAGATCTGAGGTAACAGGGAGCAGAGCATTGTGGGTACGATCTTAGCTCGAGAGTTTTTAGCTGACACGAGCTTGGTATAAGGCTGACTTGGTTCGGAGAACGGAACCAATAACCCATCATAAGGAATGAACGAAGATTTACAACATCAGATTTTTAGTTTCACTCAGAACTCTGTGCCAAGAGGTTGTGAGGTAGTGGATAGGCATATAAAAATGTTGTACAGTTTATGCAGTACCTGCCATTGTGTCATGCATTCCTGAATTTTGGCTGGTTTGTGTTATGAAAAGTGGGAATCGTCTTGTGTTTTTGTGTTTACTGCCTCATAGTTTGGGGTGCTTCCCTTAACTTGTGGCTTTCTATGTAACCATTTGCTCTTTCAGGCTTTAGTCACCTGTTTCCAACAGTTTGTAATACCAATATTCTAAGTCTTTTTGGGCCTCTTCACATGCTTGATGGCGGAGGGAATGAAAAGAGGAGAATTTTGTAGAATATCCTAAGGTTTGCTGCCAGTGTTTGACTTAAAACTCTGATTTGGGACTGTCATAACTTTTAGTTATGTACTTACCATAACTTTAGATGTATGGGATCCATCTCGCCTACATTCTGTACTGATGGGTTCGGAGCCGATCCTTGGCTCCGACTCGGCACGCTATACTATAGAACGAAGTCTCTTATTGGCTGAGCTATCCCACATCCCAGGATGCACCACCACTGCTTCCCCAGATCTTGTTTGTCCGCACACATGCACACACACATAGACTGTTGATATAATATTGCCAGGTGTTTCAAGATGAAACAGCTAAACTCGAACCGTCCGGTCTCTTCTGATCTCCAAGGCAGGGGGAAGGAGGGTGGGTTATTAGGAATGTAGGCGAGATGGATCCCATACATCTAAAGTTATGGTAAGTACATAACTAAAAGATGTTATGTGATCCTATCTCGCCTACATTCTGTACTGATGGGACAGCGTCCCTAGCACCTGATTCCTGGGTGGCTCACTGGAAAACACTCCTGAGAACTGTGGAACCGAAGGAAGCTCGCCCCCGAGATGCCACGTCCAATTTGTAATGAGAAATGAAGGTGTGAGGAGAAGACCACGTAGCCGCAGCACAAATGTCACTAATGGCAAGCTTAAAATGAAAAGCTGCCGAAGTAGCCATAGCCCTGGTAGAATGAGCTTTCACAGTAGATGTAAGCTCTTTATTAGAAATGAAGTAAGTATGACTGATACAGTCTCTGATCCACTTGGCAATAGTGACTTTCGTGACGGCTTGCCCAATTTATTGTCCGAAAAGGACACAAACAACTGATCTGTTTTCCTTGTTTGGTGCGTCCTAAGTAGAAACGCAATTGTCTGTGAACATCCAAGGTGTGAAAGATGTATTCCGCTCTATTCGAGTACTTTGGGAAGAAAACTGGAAGTTCCAATGACTGTTGCAGACAAAAACTAGAACAAACCTTAGGAACAAAGGATGGATTCGGTCTGAGGGATACTCTATCCTTGTGAAAAAACAGGTATGGTGGTTTGACACATAGGGCTTGAAGTTCCGAAACTCTCCTGGCTGATGTAATTGCAACTAAGAAAGCAGTCTTCCAAGAAAGAAATTTCAAGTCACAAGTTGCTGCCGGTTCAAAGGGGGAAGAGGTCAAAGCACCTAACACAACATTAAGGTCCCACGGTGGAGCAGGATGAGATATCGGGGGCCGAAGCAGCCCAGCACCTTTCATGAAGGCTTTACACAACTTGTTGCTCATCAAAGGTGGTTCTGTGCTCTCATGAAAATTGGAAATAGCTGCCAATTGAACCTTGATGGTAGAGACCGAAGAACCTTGATTGAACAGAGAAGCTAAAAACTTCAGAACCTCTGACACCGGGACAGTTATGGGATCTAATCCCCGGAGTTGGGCCCAAATAGCAAATCTCTTCCATTTGCTGTTATACATTTTCTTAGTAGAAGTCTTATGGGCCGAGGACAAGATATGTATGACTTCCGGGTCCAAAGCATGGTTCCTGACTATGGTCGGAAGAGGAGGAGCCAAGCTGTTAACCTCAACGAGTGGAGGGACTGATGAAGCTGTCCCGACTGATGGGTCAAGAGATCCGAACTTGGTCCAGGAACCATGGACCGTCCAGTGCATATTTCCAAAGAAAGGGAAACCAGACTTGACGAGGCCAGTATGGGGCAACTAAAATCATTTTGCTTCCCAAGCGAATCGCCTTCTGGATCACCTTGGGAAGAAGGGGAACCGGTGGAAAGGCGTATAGCAGGCCGGTGGGCCAAGCTTGGACTAGGGCGTCCTTGGGAATCTCCCCCGGAACTGGGTTGAGAGAGAAGAACTGTTGGCATTTCGTGTTGAGGGGGGTTGCGAAAAGGTCGCAACAAGGAGTTCCCCATCTTCTGAAAATCTGAGTTGCCACTCTGTCGTTCAGAGACCACTCGTGAGGAGAGAGAATAGTTCTGCTCAGTCTGTCGGCTATCACATTGGATCTCCCTGGAATGTGTGTTGCTACCAGAAAAAGTACAGTTTTGTACCTACCATAAATGTAGATGTTCGAGGATCCACATTGCTGCAGTCCTAACTATTGGGTAGTCCGCTGTCCAGTCGGCCCGAATACCAAAGTATATGGCTGACGTCGGTCAGGGCGCATTAGACTGACGTCAGTACGTCAGGGTACTAATGCGCATGACCGACGTCATATCCTCAGTCTTTTCTTGCCCCAGATGTCAGAAGACCCTGAAAAGATAAGGCCAAAACCCAAAAACTCCCAAAATACCTGCACCAAAAAATATATATACAATATATACACAATCAGCAGAATATAACCTCACCTACACAACCACCCCTAAACACAGAGGGGAAGGAGGGAGGGTAAATTGGACTGCAGCAATGTGGATCCTCGAACATCTACATTTATGGTAGGTACAAAACTGTACTATGTTCTTCATTCCACATTGCTGCAGTCCTAACTATTGGGTAGAATCCCAAAGCAGAGGTAAGGGAGGCTGGCAAATCATAAGGAAGCAGGAACTGACAACATGCCTTGCAAAATAGCTGTGGCAAAACCAGCCCTAGACTTAGAGTAGAGAGGAAGGTGATAATGCTTAGAGAAAGTATGCACTGAACTCCAAGTAGCTGCCTCCAAAATATCCTTAGTTGCCACCCCCTTAGAAATGCTGTGGAAGTGGCAGTAGCCCTAGTGGAATGAGGCCTAATCCCAGCTGGAATCTCCTTGCCATGATGGGAATAACAAAAGTAATGCAACACCCAATCCACCTAGAAATAGTTTGTTTTGACACAGGCTTGCCCTTTGAACTCAAAGCAAAAGAAACAAACAACTGCTGAGACTGCCTAAAATCCTTAGTCCTGCTCAAATAATAACGCAATAGCCTGTGTACATCTAAAGTGTGCAAAATCTTTTCCCCTTTATTTTGGGGATCTGCATAAAAGGTAGGCAAATGAATAGTTTGGTTTAAAGCCACACTAGAAACCACCTTAGGCATAAAGGAAGGATTAGTACGTAAGATACCCTATCCTTATGAAAAATCAAAAAGGCTCCACTGCCATAAGGGCCTGCAACTCAGAAACCCTTCTTGCAGAAGTAATGGCCAACAAAAAGCAGTCTTCCATGACAAGTATTTCAATTCAGCAGTAGCCTGAGGCTCAAAAGGTTGTAGAGTAAGTTTCTCCAACACAAAATTGAGATCCCAAGCAGGAGTAGGAGCTCTACGGGGGTCTTATATTCTTTGCCCTCTAAGAAATTGCTTGAACAACGGATGCGAAAACAATGGTGGGTCACAATCATAGTGAGCTGAAATTGCTGCAGCATGAATCTTAATGGAAGAGAAAGACAAACCTGTGTCCAGTAACTCAGTAAGATATTGAAGAGCCACACTCAAATTTGGCTCAGTAATCTCCAAATCGTTTGCTGCACTCCAAAACAAAATCTCTTCCATTTTTCTGTACACTTTCCTTGTACTAGGTCTTCTCGCTTCCATAATCACATTTAAAACTTGTTGAGGAAGCTGAGACCTGCTGTCTTTCAAAACAGAATATGCCAGGCTGTTAGATGTAGAGAGTGAAGCTTGACATTGAGCAGATGACCGTCCCTCTGAGACAACAGGTGTGGAATCAAGGGTAAAGGCCATGGAGGCTTCCTTACCAGACTCCTCAGTAATGGGTACCAGTGCTGCTGAGGCCAATCTGGAGCTATTAAAATCATCCTTGGCTTGTCTTGTCTGACCTTTAGAAGCACCTTTGGAAGAAGAGGCAGAGGTGGAAAGGCATACACATGAAGATTTTTCCAACTGAAAGAAAGAGCATCCACTTTCCAAGCTGTGTGATGAAATCCTTGTGCAAAACTTTGGCAGCTGGTGGTTTAGTGGAGAAGCGAACAGATCTATGTCTGGAGTTCCCCATGACACTGTCAATTTTTGAAATACATGAAGATCCAGTTTCCACTCGTGGGGATCCATGATTTGTCTGCTTAATACATCTGCTAAGGAGTTCTGTGCTCCTGGCAGAAACCTTGCCTGAAGAGTTAGTTGCAGACTGAGCGCAGTCTCCCATAAAATCATTGCTTGTCTGCACAATGGGTAAGAATGTGTTCCCCCTTGTTTGTTGATGTACCACATGTCAGTTGTGTTGTCTGTTAGAATCAACACCTGCCCTGGAAGAAGTAACTCCTTGAAAGCAATTAATGCAAACTGAACTGCTAACATCTCTTTCATGTTGATATGTAGACACTGTAGTCTGGCAGGCCACTTGTCTTGTATCCACTTTCCATTTAGATGAGCTCCCCAAGCAATATCTGAGGCATCTGTCGTTAGAATCTGACTTGCCTCTGGCCGGGTCACAGAGAGTCCCTTGTTTAGGTGACATTCCTGAGCCCACCACAAAAATTCCTTTTGAATGCAAGGTATTATTTGAATGACAGTGTCCAAATCCTGGCAGTGCTGTGTCCACAGATTCTTGAGATACCATTGTAGCTTCCTCATATGCAGTTTGGCATTGGGAAGCACCAGAATACAAGATGCCATGAACCCTAAGGCTTGAAGGACTGTCCTTGCAGTCAGCCCGGACTGAAGAGATAGATGATGGAAGTAACTGGAAAGATTCTTTTGTTTGTCCGGGGTTAAAAAGGCCATCTGGGCTGCTGTATTCAGTCTCACACCCAGAAAGCACATGTCTTGAGAGGGTACTAGACTGGACTTTATTTCGTTCACAGAATACCCTAGGCATCTTAGCACTGCTATGACATATTCCAGATGCTGTAGAAGATCTTCTTTTTCTTGAGCCAGAATCAGGCAGTCGTCCAAGTAAGGATAGATTTGGATTCCTTTTAGCCTGAAGTAAGCTATCACTGGAGCCAGAACCTTTGTGAATACTCTGGGCGCAGTAGATAAGCCAAAGGTCAATGCAGAGAACTGATAATGAGAATTCCCAGCTCGAAAACGCAGATACTTCCTGCAACTTAGTCTTATTGGCACATGAAGGTAAGCTTCCTTGAGATCTAAAGTTACCATCCAGTGATCTTTGCCCAGCAGAGGTAAAAGCTGTTGTAACGTCAACATTTTGAACTTGGGAATGTCCAGATAAGTGCTGAGGATAGATAAATCCAGAATTGGTCTCCACGTGTTCCCCTTCTTTGGTACTAGGAACAGGCGAGAATAAAATCCTAGGCCCCTTTCCGGCACAGGAACTGACTGAATGGCCCCTATTTGGAGCAACAGAGAAATTTGCTTGTGAGCCTCTGTCCTTTGAAGAGGAGGAATGTCAGGCATGCCTTTGAAAGGAGGCAAGGTATGGAAATAAAACCTGTAACCGTGGTGAATAATATCCAGAACCCATCTGTCTTGGGTAATTAAATCCCAATTTTCTTTGAAAAGAGACAGCCTTCCTCCCAAAGGTGCTGCCAGGCGAGAACGTACTGGCAGCGGAAAAGGCAGGTCATTGGGTCTGCTTACGAAAGGACTGACCCCTGCCCTCACCAGAAGTCTGAGCAGGGGAACTCCCTGTCCTAGGCCTAAAAGAACCCTGAGCTCTGCCCCTACCACGTCTAGACCTACCCCTAGACTGGGAATCATAAGCAGGATAAGTCCATCCCTTAGTAGGCCAATTTCTACTAAACTTCGGAGGCTGCACCTGCAAAAAATCTTTAACAGTTTGCATAGACTTAGCCTTGTCCTCCATTTTCTTCAAAACTGCTTCCACAGGCGAACCAAACAACACATCAGACTGTAAAGGAGCATCCAAAATCCTTGTCTTAACATGCTCAGCTAAATTCTGATCTCTCAGCCAGGCGTGCCTACGAAGAACAGACCCAGTGGCAGCCACCCTGGAGGAGGCCTGCACAGCATCAAAACCACACTGCAAGGAATGTTTACCCACCTGTTCAGACACATGAACTAAATCCTGCAACTCTTTACACTCAATACCTTCAGCCAGAGCATCCACCTTAGATTTCAGCTGTGAAAGAAGATAATTCTGATATTTTAACATGTGAAACTGACAATTCAACGCCCTCATGGCTAAAGTGGAAGAAGTATACACTTTCTTTCCCCATCTATCCAAAGCCCTTGCCTCTTTATCAGGAGGGACAGGATTTTTAACAACTGAGGCCTTCACACCTTTAGGCCCCTGAGAGACAGTTTCTGGGTCTGCCCTAGGACTCTTAAAAGATACTTATGAGCTTCAGGCACCCTATAATACCTATCCGGTTTAACTGGGGCAGGAGGCAAAGAATCAGGATTCAGGAAGCCTCTGCAAACACATCTTCCACCACATTCAAAACAGGAGGTATAGCTAAAGGCCTATGCTGGGGTAAAACAAGAATTCCCTAAGCCTTTTCCTGGAATCAGAGAAATCTTGACCTTCCCATTTAAAATGCTCCCTCATGGAATGCAGAGTCTCTGAAAATGAAAAATCCTCAGGAGGAGAAGCAGAAGGAGTAGAATCATCCACATCAGAATCAGAATAAGGAGGGTACTCCTGCAAGTCTTCAGCCGAAGACTCCGAAGCCTCGAGCATTGCTCAAAACTCTCAAACTCAGGTTCCACCCTAGGCCTCTTATCAGGAGGGGGCATAGAACCCCTAATCATAGTAATCAAATCCTCTGCCATTTTAAGCATATGTTTCTTAGGCAAAGATCCTGAAGCACTAGGAGAAACCCCCACAGAAGCTAAACTTGGCCTGCCCCTCAAAGAAGCCTTGGAAACTGAAGGGGAGGCTCTAACCACCTTAGGAAGAGAGGGAAGAACAGCCACCTGAGAAGCCCCCTCAGCCTGGCCTACTTCCTGAGAGGATACATCCTGTAACAGTAAAGTCTCTCCCTGAGACTCCAAAGAGACACCTGGCAAAACCTCCGGCTCCACTGAGCCTTCCAAAGAACCGACGACTGGGACTGTCGGTTCCTCCACCCTAGGCTTTGCTGCTTTATCTTTGCATTTTTTAGCCGAAGCCGGCGTCGGAGCATCCGACGGCATTTTATAATTACAACGCTTCCCAAACACTAACCTGGCACAGTCTAACCTTCTTTTAATAGTGCGTTTGTTAAATCTAGCACAAGAGCGGCATCCAACAACGTCGTGCTCAGGCCCTAAACAAGGTATACACAAAGTATGGTAATCCCTATGAGGTATCTGTTTCCCACAAGAAATACAGTTATTCACTTTTTCTGACATCCGGTTAAATACTGAGGCAAGAAAAAACCAAAATATTCCCCAACGGGGTACTTAGCCAACTTTGATTCGGTCTGAAACTCTGACTTCAGAAACTTTCAGAACGCCAACCTGCACTCGCAAAATTGCTTCTGCATCGGACCATGCGGCAAAAAAGACTGAGGATATGACGTCGGTCATGCGCATTAGTACCCTGACGTACTGACGTCAGTCTAATGCGCCCTGACCGACGTCAGCCATATACTTTGGTATTCGGGCCGACTGGACAGCGGACTACCCAATAGTTAGGACTGCAGCAATGTGGAATGAAGAACATCGTTTGGTTGCAATCGCCCAATCCCATACTTTCATGGCCTCTCTGCAAAGGGGGTAGGATCTGGTCCCTCCCTGCTTCTTCAGGTACCAGACTACTGACATGTTGTCGGACTGAATGGCAATCATGCCCGGGGGGGAGGTAATCGTGTAATGCTTGCAGCGATAGAAGCACCGCCCTCATTTCTAGTATGTTGATGTGGAGGAGACTCTCGTCGGACTGCCACTTGCCTTGGACTGACCTGCCCAGGTAATGTCCCCCCCACCCCGTCTGGGAGGCGACCGTAGTCAATGTGGCCACTGGAGGTGGTGGAACGAAGGGTCGCCCCTGATCCAGGTTGGAGGAATGAAGCCACCAACGAAGGTCCTGTTTGCACGTCTCTGTGATCAGAATGAGGTGACTGACAGGGAGATCCTGATAGGACCACTGGACTGACAGGAGCCACTGGAGAATCCTCATATGTAACCTTGCCAAGGGGACTAGGAGAACGGTGGCTGACATGGAACCTAACAGTTGTAGGACCATCCTGGCTGGGGCTCGGCGTTTGAGGAGCAAGGCTCGAACTTGAGACTGTAATGTTTCTATCCTCTCTGTAGGAAGATAGACCCGCATTTGCTTTGAGTCTATCTCTACTCCGATAAACCGTATGCGCTGAGATGGCAGCAACACAGACTTTGCCCAATTGAAGGTGATTCCTAGGGAGTTGCCTAGAGATATAGTGGCTGCTAGGTTTTGTAAGAGTAGACGCCTGGAGGTGGCAGTTAGGAGCCAGTCGTCTAGGTATGGAAACACCTGGAATCCTAGACTTCTCAGGTGAGCAGTCACCACCGCCAAACATTTGGTGAACACCCTGGGGGCTGTGGTGAGACCAAAGGGCAGTGCACGGAACTGAAAATGACTGTCTCCCAGGCTGAAGCGCAAGTGTCTGCTGGACGCCTGATCTATCAGGATGTGATAATAGGCGTCCTTGAGATCTATGGAGCAACACCTTTCTCCAGCAGCGGGAGAATTGATTGCAAAGTGACCATCCGGAACTTGGACTTCTTGACTGATCGATTTAGCTTGCTGAGATCCAAAATGGGCCTCAAGTCCCCGGTCTTTTTTGGCACCAAAAAGAATCTTGAGTAAGTCCCTAATCCGGTCTGGCCTACGGGGACTGGTTGGATGACTCCTTTTTGAAGCAGCTTTGAGATTTCGATGGCTGCAAGATCCCGTTGACTGGGTGGTGGGTCCGGGATTTTTCGGGATGGTGGGGGGGGGGGTTGAGAAAAAGGGATGGTGTAACCTCCGGCAATGATTCAGAGCACCCATCGGTCCTGAGTGATATTCTCCCAGGCCCTTAGGTGCTTCGAAAAACGACCCCCGACTGGCTCCGGAGCTGCACAGTCGGGCAATCCTTCAGGGATGCTGGAAGGCTGAGGAGCCACGAAAGGACTCGCGGTCTCCAGTGTTGCAGGGGCCTCCGCCGCCTCCGGGACGGCATCTTCCTGAAAAATTTCCCCCTCCTCTGCCTCTAGAAGGGGGATCGCCCTGCTGTGAGGAGTAAGTCTTTTGAGATTTACGGAACCACATTTTCCCCCCTCTTCTAGCCTTGGGATAAGGCCTGAAGGGAGTGGAAAACCGTGCCCCTACGGCAGTCAAAGTCTTACCCTCTTGTTCACAGTGAGTCAAGGTGTCCTTTACCTTGGGTCCAAACAAAGAGGACCCATCAAAGGGAGCGTCGGCAAAGGAAGACTTGAAGGCTTCCGCAAAATGACACAGGCGAAGCCAGGCTTGTCTCCGTAGAGCAACACCTGTTCCCGCCGCTCTACTCGCCCCCTCGGCTGCATACGAAATGAGCCTCATGGACGAGTTCGATATCGATGATAGGGTAGCCAACTAAGAGCTAACCGTCTGGGCCAACTGCTCAGGTAGGTTACCAGAGAGGGTATCTGAAAGTTCCTTGACCAGATCCCTCTGAAGTCTGGTGAAGTGCGTCAGATAATTCAGAGACCTTAAAGTAAAGGCTGCTGAAGTAAGGGTGCGCTTCCCGTACTGATCCATGCTCCTGGACTGTTTATTAGGAGGATGGATGGACGTCGAAGCCTCTGCCACATCTTGTTGGGTAGCAGATGCCACCACCAGGGCATCTACAGCCACACCTTTGGAGAGGAAATCCTTTTTGGGGGGGGGGCTGAAAGAAATTTATTAGGGCGAGCTGGCACCGGTTCCACAGAATCCGGGTGCTCCCACGCCCTTCGAGAGATCAAATCCAGAAGCTCATCGAAGGGCAGAGACACCCAGGAGGCGGAGGGCTGAGCCCCGAAGGCCTTGAGGAATACCGACTCCTCAGCGGAAGGGGGTTTGGACTGCCAGTCGCCTCAGGATTTCCAAACTGCCCACAAAGGAGACATCATCCGAGGACGACTTGGGGGACCTCTCCGCATCATCGAGGTCAGTGTCCGAGGTGAGAGACTCATCAGGGGAGTCGACGTGCTTCCTCTTGCACTGTCTCTTCCTTGGAGGTTCCTCCGAAGATGCTTCGGAGGGACCTTCAGGAAGGGGGGGAACCCCCAATGGGGGTGACCTCAGGCCCCAGGGCTCCGCTGTCTTGAGACAGGGGGACTACAAAGGAACCAGTCTCCGTGCCAAGGGAAGGTGCCGGTGAGACGGTGGAGGTGGCCAAAGAAGATTTGGCCAAAGCACTCCTCATGGCCCTGAAGGCCGGACCCCCAGAGTCCTGAGAAGGTCCAACCCCCGAGGCCACAACAGTAGACGGCACTCCCGCAGCCGACGCACCGAGAGGGAGGCTCAGAACCGAAAACATCGGTCCCGAAGCGTCACCCCCCGGGGCCGACTGAGGAGGTCCGTGTACCGAACTCCGACACGAAGGTCGGGGTTGGAGTAAGGGTCGGAGCAGACCCGAAAACTTCCATCGGCTCCACTAACACCGACTCCAACGGTGCCGAGGCTGTTGGAGGAGGAACCAAGACAACAGGGTGGGCAATCGGCTCCCGAGCCGACTGGGCTGGAGCCGAAACCAACTTTTGGAAGACTGGAGACTGAAACAGCCTTTGAAGTACCCTGTCAATGTCCGAATCCGACATCCTCGAAGACTGAGAAGAGATCGAACGAGTTCGAGTCGACTTCTCCACCGGTTCCGAAGGACTGGGGGACCGGCTCCGAATCGTCTCGATAAATATCGGTGCCGAGGGAGACTCCACAACCATTGCAATTTCCCTCGGGCGAAGTGGACTTGGCGAAGGAAGAGTCTGGCGGCAACTCTCATCAGCTCCGAAGACAGTGGAGCCGATGAAGGTGACCCGCCTCTCGAAGCTCTAGCCGTCGGTTCCGAAGCCAGAGGAGTCGAGGCTGGAGGCATCGAGGCAGACCGTTCCGCCCTCGGCTCCGAAGTCCATGGAGCCGATGGAGAAGCCTGCCGAGATTTCTTTGTGGCCGGTTCCGACGGGCTGGTCGGAGCCGATTTCTTTTTCTTCGAAGGTGAAGAGGAAGAAGATAAAGCCTCCTCAAAAGAAGGTGTAATAAGCCCTTTTAGAATCAATTTGTTTTTCCTCTCTTGGAGGACCCAGGAGGAAAAAGCGTGACAAACGCTGCATGACTCCTGAAGATGTTTAGGGCCTAAACAATACACACATAAAGAGTGATTGTCCGTTATGGACATTTTGTAACTGCATTTAGAGCATCTTTTGAACCCAGATGGTCTGTGCTCTTTAGACATGTTGACACATAATCACTACACAAAAAAGAAACTTTAGTCACAAAATTTTCTTGAAGATGATGAGAATTAGGGCAAGACCCCTCTAACATAAACGGGATACTTGACCAACTAATAATACTACCACAAGACTCACACTAAGTATTTCAATCAAGCGCGAGGGCAAGGCCCCTCTAACTTAAACGGGATCCTTTCCCTCAAATTAAAGATAAATTTTACCACAAAATTTAACTCAAACTCAGTCACACAACAACGATAGCTGTTAAAACAGCTTTTGGGTCGATTATCAAAAAATTCCTGACAGAAATTTCTTAAGAAATAAGCACTTAGCTCAGCCAAGTCCGAGACCACGTCTTTGCTTGTAAAGCGGCAAACGAGATCTGGGGAAGCAGTGGTGGTGCATCCTGGGATGTGGGATAGCTCAGCCAATAAGAGACTTTGTTCTATAGTATAGCGTGCCGAGTCGGAGCCGAGGATCGGCTCTGAACCCATCAGTACAGAATGTAGGCGAGATAGGATCACATAACATCATTATTTTTGCTTGTTGTCCGTTGTCATTTCTCAGTCTTTCTGCCTCCAGGACAACGGTAAAGGATGTCAGTGAAAGCTATTATGCAATATGGGTGTGTATCATTTTATAATACACTTCATTTTTGCTTATTGCCTGCATTACAGGTCTGGCCACTGTTACTCTAGATTTTTTTCTGCCTGCACTGCAACAGTAACAGATGTCAACAGAACAGAAATTTTGAATACATTCCGTTGTGCCTACTGTACAGTTTGTACATATGAGCGGTGTTCAGTATTGGTCCATCCATTCTTTTGTGCCTACAATCATACTACTATGACTTTTTGGAAGCCCAAAGTGCAAGATGGAATCAACTGGTCACTTCTCCTGTGGATGTGCATTGCACCACGGATTGCATAGCTCTTAGTTGACAATGTGGCAGCTTCAGTTCTTCTGCTTAACCAGAATGCATTGTAGCAGTGATCAGGCCTTAGTACTGCAGCCGTCAAGTGGGCCATTGAGCTATAAGTCAGCCAGAGGACATCAAATAATTTACATTGTGTACAACTCATTTTTCATATGAACATGCAGTGTTAGAAGGGATGGTAATGCTGCCTTGTTATAGACCACATATTTGGAATTACTTCCTTTTTATTACGATTTATTATAGGGTACTAATGCAAAATGGTAGAGGATGCTGGATCTGGGTCTGAAGATTGTATTTATCATTTTGTGGCATGGGGCACCTCAACGTTGAAGGTTTTCCTCAGTAGGTCCATCATGCAAATTTAATGGATAATATTCCACTATTGTCCTATGGGACTTGTTTCTGTGTAATTCTGATTTTTATGGATGTAATCTGGAAAATACCATCACCCTAAGAACACATTTTTCGAATGCTAACCTGTTGGTTAAAGTTTCACTTGGCATTATGTAGCCCCAGACAGATCAATGAAAGTGGCGTAAGACATACCTGACATGTAGTATTTTTTTTTGTTTTTACTAGCATGACAAAAGGTCCAAGTGTCTGAACGAGTAGTAATTCTGCTTTACCTCCATTCACAGCTAGAAACGAAGTGCACGTATTTGTCAGAAGCATCAAAAAGAAAACTTCAGCAGCGCAGGAATGAGGATGCACAGAGACAGGAGAGTTCCATTAGGAATGATTTTTCTGGGTCATCTGAGAAGGGCGATTCAGCAAAAAGTGCACCTGCAGTAGAACACAGTGGTTGTACTGTACATCCTACCCACCGTGATCCCACGATCATTATACCAGAAAGTGTCCACTCTGTTGCAGCTACACTACAGTCTGCTTTCTGTGGACCTACAGGCATTACCATGGAAGAAATAATGTTAACGTGAAGATTTAACCTCAGAAGTGCTGCCAGGATCATCGGAGTATGAGAAGAGAAACGGACCATACGTCTGTAGTGACAACAGATGTGGCTTGTGACTTGCAGGAAGTGTCAGTTTCTAGATTTGAAGATCTAGACACTTGGCCAGACTTGATAAGGGATGAGTTTAGGGTACCTGCCATCTGGCATGGACCTATGCAAGTGGTGTTATCACAGTTCCCACTCAATGAACAAAAAAAGATACGTCAGAAAACTATTTTCATATGCTGTAACCAAGAAACTACCTACGGCATACTACAAAACTATAAAATAAATAAATAAAAAACACAGCACCAAACACAAATATCCAAAAACATTTAGAGAGATACATTCTTAAGACCAACGGCCATATAATATTTTTCATAAAACCAAAATAGCAATATTATATAAACAATATTTATGGTTTTGTAGTTGTTTTTGTCATTTGGTGCAGAGTTTATTTTCATACACTGCCTAATGGAGGACAGCAAAACGCATCTGGCTGACATTCTATCTCAAAAAATGCACTGTTTTGCTTCGCATGCAAACTATTTGGACATTCTAACTACCTTCTGTGGTCAGGTGGTTACAGAGCATGGAGAGAGATGTCCAAAGCTTTACACTGCTATGACCAAGCACCAGAGCATGCATGATGAAGTTGAAGGAACTGGACAATAAACTAAAGAGTTGGCAAACAATAGATGACAGGAAACAAACAGTGGTTGAAAAAGACCTAACCCATTGGCATGATGTGTTAGAACACATTATAGCTATTGACCAATACCTGGCAAAATGGAACATGGCATTCTGTGGTACAAGTGATGCTCTGTGCATCCATGGCAACTTCATGGGCCAATTGCAGCTTTTCTTGCAGTTTGATTCCATCATTGTAAAACATTTACATTGTATTAGGAATAAAGAAGTAATGGATCATTATCTTGGGAAGGACATACAGAATCAAATTATCCAGCTGACCGCAAATACTACTTTGAGGACAACTGTAGGGAAGGTGAAGGATGCCAGTTTACAATCACATATTCGATTGTCATTTAGACGATCGAATATATGTGAAAACCATTTTCTCAAAATGAGAGTTCGATCACCACAATGTCGAAGCTGAGATAAGCGAACAGCCGCTATTGTCAGCTTCAACACTGCGGTGCAGATCGCACTTTAGTGGGGCATCGGGAAATGTACCCTTACCCTCACTGCAGTGCGATCTCAGAGTTTGTATATATATATATATATATATATATATATATATATATATATATGTATATATCAGTGGGGGGGGGGGCTTGTCCCCATGCAAATGTTATTGTTAGTTGTGGGCAGATGTGAGCATTTCAGCAAAATCGATATTCGACATGGCTGAAATGCTCTGGTCAATATTTCGGTTGCTTGGCGTTTTGATTTCTGACAATATTGGAAATCGTTGTGTTCGTCTAAATGAAGTTCGCAAATATGACAGTAAACCGAAGGATGTCAGGTGCTTTCCTGATTCTTGACTGCAAGCCAAACATCAGTAATCAAGAACAAATGACTGTGGTAGTTTGGCATGAGCACATTTAAAGGGCTGCAGCCAAGGCCGAGGAACACCTTCTAGGATTTGTGCCTGTGAATGATATGACCAAAGCAGGACTTACCGAAGCACTTCTTCAAACTCTGCATCATCAGCTGGACACTAATGACAGTCAAGGACAAACATATGAAAGGGAAACGAGCTGGAGTGGAGGCCTGGATAAAACAGATGAATTCAATATCTTTTTATGTGCTATGTGCCTGCCATAATTTAAGCTTTTTAGTGATGGAGCACATTCAGCACTACAGGCAGTGTCTTTCTTTGGGTGTCTGCAGAACATTTACATACTCTGTTTAGCATCAATGAGCTGATTGCAGACATTGAAGCAACACAAACTTCATTTTGAAGTCACCCGCTGGGAATGCAATATGGACTCTGTCGAGGAAGTAGCGTTTCAGCTGAAGGGAGTCATGGAAGCATTACAGGAGATCGGTGAAGCTTTCCTTAAAAGTAATGCCACAACATATCAACAGGCATGGGGACTGAGCTCAAACTGTCATATCAATTCATTGTATGTTTAGTGGTTTGATATGAAGGTGCAGTGGTGCAGCGGTTAACATTGTCACCTCACAGCAAGAGGTTCTCTGGTTTGATTCTCGGCTGGGGTGTATTCTGTGCGGAGTCTGCATGTCCTCCCTGCATTCATGTGGGTTTCCTCCGGGTGCGCCAGTATTGAGAAAGAATCAGGATTCACTGTGAGGCAGGGACAGGTGGGACAGAGTCTAGATTCACTGTGAGGCAGGGATAGTTGGGAGAGAGTCAGGATTCACTGTGAGGCAGGGACAGTTGGGAGAGAGTCAGGATTCACTGTGAGGCAGGGACAGTTGGGAAGAGAGTCAGGATTCACTGTGAGGCAGGGACAGTTGGGAAGAGAGTCAGGATTCACTGTGAGGCAGGGACAGTTGAGAGAGAGTCAGGATTCACTGTGAGACAGACAGTTGGGAGAGTCAGGATTCACTGTGAGACAGAGACAGTTGGGAGAAAGTCAGGATTCACTGTGAGACGGACAGTTGGGAGAGAGTCAGGATTCACTGTGAGACAGGGGCAGTTAAGAGAAGTCAGATGTGTGTGAGGCAAGAACAGCTAGAAGGACTAAAAGTGACAGCAATCTGAAAAGCTGAGTAGTTAACTGCACACTGAAGATAAACACTTTGGTGTCTCATCTGTGTGCTTTTTGACTTCATCTGTTTCTCTTTGAGCTTGAGTCTGTGCAGTCTCTAATTCCCATGGCTTTCTCCGGTGTGTCTATGGTCTTTTCTAAATCTGTCCCATGGCTGTTTTGTGTGCCTCTGCAGCCCAAGTGCTCTGCATGTCTGTATCCATCTTTGTATTTTGTGGTGCGGTCAGTTTGTCAAATGCATCTTGTGTATTTCGCTCTTGCTTTAATGCTGCCTTCATCTTTCGTGGGTCTCTGTTCAGTCTTGCTATAGTTTTGTCTTGGTCTTGCGTGGGCATCTCTGTCCTATGTGTATAGAGTCTGTGTGGGTGTCTCTGTCCCATCTTGCTGTAGTGCTGTCTTGGTCTTGTTTGAGTATTTCTGTCCCATCTGCAAGTGTCACTGTCCTGTGTGTGGGTGTCTCGGTCCAATCTTGATGTAGTGTTGTCTTTGCCTTGTGTGGGTCTTGGTCTCCAGTCTTACTGTAGTCCTATCTTGGTCTTGTGTGGGTGCCTCTGTCCAGTCTTGTAGTAGTGCTGTCTTGGCCTTATGTGGGTGTGCATTTCTGTGGAACTGGCTACCTCGAGGCAATATAGAGGTGTGTCGTAATGTAACAACATTGCTGCTAAATGTCAGTTAGTGTGTGCATATACCTCTGCAAGTGGCACCTTGCGGTGGTACTGAGGCTTGTCATAATATAACATTCCCACTAAATGCTAATCAGTGTGCATACACCTCTGAGTGGTAGTTTGCTGTAGTACTGAGGCTTGTCATAATGTAACATTGGTACTACATGCCAGTCAGTGTATACACCTTGATGCAGTACTAGTGGCCCTACAAGTCTTTGTAATGGTCTTGAGTGTACTAATACTTTACATAGTTATCATTAAAGGGTGCTGGGAGGGCATCTTAACAATGTGGTCATACCTCACATCCTCTTGGGTAGGGCCCCCAGACTTGAAACTTGCTGGTGGCCCCTAAACTGCTAGCATCGGCCCTGGTTTATAGGTTCACAGATAGTTACATCAGACATACTTTCTAAAAATCTAGCTGAAAAAAACTGCCCCAGAGCACTTTCTGGTTGTTACTTGCTTCGAGTTACACAGCAGGTAAATGGTGGCTGGAGGAATCAAACCATGAACTGTAACTTGTTAACAGCTGACAGCCATAATCCTATGCACCAGCTGCCAGGCTTCCAGAATACATTATAATGCTGGCAATGTTTCATTGCTCATTACACTTCAGTGTTCCTATCATATCTTAGAACAAGTACGTGCAAGACGCGCGCACACAGACACACACAGACTCTGGAACAAGCCATTACTATTTCTCCAATGTACTCAGCAGTGCACTCATTATCCGCCCCCATCACGTACACACAGTTTCCTAGCTGAGCACTACATCATGTAAGCTTTGCTCACCAGCTTTCCAGACAAAAGTAAAATGAATCACTGCATTGAAGACATCAGTGTAGAGCTCTCTCCATTTTAAATGCCCTGTTTCCAGCCACTCAGATAATTAAAAGGAGCTTAGCAGAACTTAACTTCTTTTTCTACTCTTTATTGCAGGCTGTCCCTTACTTCTCCTTCTGTCACAACACTTGGCATGTTCTCTGGCTACATACACAAGTTCACAATTTGGGACTGTGGTTTATTGTAGCAAACTATCTCATGCAAATAGATTGCACACTATGACTTGGAAGAGTATTGCATGTTTTACTTCCTTCCCAGGAGCACCTTCTCCCTCCCCTTTTGGTCTGTTGCTTAGTTACCCTGTACTTTGGCTTTCATACTAAATCTATGATACTGTTACCAAATGGAAGATGAAGGGTTTAAAGAATGAAGCTTAAAAAGAACTACATTTTTTTATTTATTAATTAGTCTGCAGCCACTGTTCTCTTCTCCATTCGTTACTTTTTTTCTCACTATCAGCAGCTTCTAAAT
Source organism: Protopterus annectens (assembly GCF_019279795.1). NCBI lineage: Eukaryota > Metazoa > Chordata > Ceratodontiformes > Protopteridae > Protopterus > Protopterus annectens. The sequence continues at coordinate 1,264,387,499 of NC_056728.1, forward strand.
AGTTCACAGTAACTTGCATCACGTTATATAAGACTTTTGATGAATTTCTGAAATGTATATATTTAATTATTTTGGTGGGAGGCAGCAAGACCCCATGCCTTACTACAGTCTGTTAAATTTTGTTGCACCCCAGGGCAGGGACAATTTTTCACACGTAGTAAATTTTGCCCGACATGCAAGATATGTTCAAGTATACCATCAAAGTACTGTCGATAAGTGCTGTAATATCACTGTACTTCTTAAGGCAATTAAAGCAGTTGGAAAGGTGGATAGTGCTCCTTAATATACAACTGTAAACATGGGGAAAGAAATGGAAAAGATATGTTGGCAGCTGATGAAATACAGTCATTTGGTTCTGTTACAAAGAATGTGACATTGCTTTTGGTAATTCAGGATTTGGTCATTCAACTTAGTCAAATCCTGTGCCAAAAAGATATTCAACCAAGTCTTTATGCAAGTGAAAAGGGCTTTCGCCTACAGAGCAGTCAGCGTGGATGTGGAAGGAATTATCTCCTTTTTTTGGAAGGGGTTGGCTGTGCAAAGAATTATCTCCGTTTTTGGCAGGGAGGGATTTCCCAGAGACAGAGTGACCTGAGAAGCCTGACTGATAAGTGCGTTTTCTGACTTTTACTGCTGTACAGTTACGTCATTTTTTACTGAATTAATGCCTATTCAGGCATTAAAATCAACTTTTTTTAAATATGATATACATTACATTTTTATACAAAATTCGACCTGGTGCATGCTGGCAGTTTTAATTTTAGCTTCATTGGAATGTAAAACAACAGGTTTGTAAGGGGGCGACTTAAGTGCTGACGCAGCTTATTTTCACCTACAGACAAATGCATAGCTTTTATAAAATATTATATTCCATCCTAAATGCACCAACAGATGTACATTCACAGATTCAAAGGAGATCTTTTGTTAGATAAACATTCACAAGGGGAAACAGTTGATAAACAAGAAATACAATGTTCAGTCTATGGGCATGTGCTTTTGCTTTGCACAACAGCGCTAAAAATAACATTTCTCCTTGGTTTACTTACAAAGAGAAAACAAACGTAAAACACCTGGTCATCCTCACTGTACACAAAGCAACCTCCTCTGTTGTGGTTAGTAAGAATGACCCTGGTTTTGTAGTCCCTGAAAAAGGTAAAATTCATTGCGTCAACCCTAACATCTCAGGCCAAATGTAAAGGAAATGTTCCTGACACAGAAACCAAACCCTGTTGTCCATGAACTAGAGCTTATCCATGGACTACGACCACTGCATCTACAACAGTGATGATGGTGAAGTTAAAAGGCTTCCTACCACACTACTCATGGTTGTTTTACATTTCTGATCATGTCCCTAACTGCACTTCAGAATGCTTCACAGTCATACCCTCTCAACCTCCTAGAGCAATAAATCTGGACAACACCATAAATAAAAGAGTGACAAAGGCCCAAAAATAGGGACTTTTTTTTAATAATGCTCTTACAAACTTAGAAAGTTGATAGAATAACAGGTTTTGCATTAGCATGAATTTTCTGAAGGGTATGAAGTCTGAAACTCAATACATTTGTCATTATCTTCTAACTTCACTCTTTAGTGATTTGCTACTAATTTTCCAAAAAAAAAAGAAACAATTTTATGAAAAATGGACCAAAAATATGAGGCAAAACTCTGGACATTCTGTGAAAATCTGTGCAGTTGAGAGGTATGCATAGTTTTACATTCACTAGCCTTCAGTGTTAAGACAGGAAGCCATGGAATTTAGACTAGCCTACAATGATGTGTGTTCTCAGAGGTCCCTGTTGTATTGCACAGACAGAACTTAAGTATAGCTAAATAAGTAGCAGTGCAAAATGTTACAGAAAAGCTGAAAGTAAGCTAGCTGTGCTACCACCTGTGAACCTACCACGTAAAATAAAACCATTAGTCTGAGTTTTAATCAAGAAGTTAATTACAGAACAATACCGACCCATTCCTTTTACTTTATGCACTAACTTTAGAGGGTTGATTGTGCAGTACTAAACAGAGTTGTCCTTCAGCTACAGTGGACAGAAAGCATATGTAACTTAAAAAAAAATAAAACACAGCTGTTGTACCGATGCATCCTGGACAAAACTGATCTTAACTGAAATATAAATTTCAGTGCAAGAAAAACTGTAGCCACCTTTTGTTTGTTTTTGCATTAATTTTTGAACTTTAACAGTGCACTGCTAAAAACCCCAGTGAGGTAACAGTGAATTTCGGATGGAGTGTAAAAGCATCACTTTCAAAACAGCTGTGTTATGCAAAAAGTTAATTCTGTAGTTCTGACCGCATCCAGAACACTAAGCTAAAACTACTGCTTCTGTTGTGTTTATCAAGCAGTGATCACCAATGCCTGTGGCAAGGCTAACCACCCGGCGGTGTAAATCTTGGCTCAAGATGATTGTCACTGCAGAAGTGACACCCTGACCCCATGTCCAAATTGGGAAAAAGGGGCTAAGGATGGATGGCTGGATCACTAATGCATTCCAAAATTAAGAGGAAAGAGACCACTGCAGAGCAATTAGTGAAACAAACTGCAATGTATATGACAAAGTCAGACGGCTCTAACTATGGCCACTAAGCCTTCTATTTCTTGTGGCATACAACAAAGGTATACACTTTACCTGGTACATAACTATGGCCTCATGTTATGCCTTTACTCTGGGAATCATGCTGCAGAACATGTCTAATCAAATAATCTATATGGAAATCCAAGATCCCAGAAGGTAAAATGAACTGGAAATGATGTTCTCTTCCACCTCCTCCATGTTCCTCAGTGAACATCAAGACCATGCTGAAAAAGAATTTAGATACTGCTGCAACACAATACAGCACACTAATGCAAATACTGGATCCTGACTAGCTTGACACCTTAGTTCCATATAACAACATTACTGTATGTACCTGACTAAATCTGATTAAATACATTCCTTGAAAACAAGGAGGGTACAGTCACAGACACTTTAACAAACCACAAGTAAAGAACTTGGATGAAAAGGAACAAAGAAATACAAGGTCAAGTCTGTGTGTAGGTATTACTTTGGAGAACTGTGGTAACATGTGATGATGTTTAAGAATGATAAAATACTTGGATATCATTAGTCGCACTACACTCCATGTACAGAGCAACTGCCCCCACCTTTAGTATTTATGAAAACAACAACCAAAGAAAAGAGTTGTTCGCTAGTGCATTGGTGGAGTCAAGCATACATCTTTTAAAAATAAAATACCCTATGCGACAAGATGTGTTAAACATTTGGATTCAAATGTTATGGTATAGCTACCATGGCTTACGCTAGTATAATTTGTTAAATGGCTTCCCGATCAAAGAACACATAGCTGGCTACTTTCCCCTATCCCCCACCCCCTGCTTCAAAAACCTTGGGTTGCAAGCTGGAAAATCATAGCACAAGGGGTGATCTCTGATGTATCCAGGAACAAAACAGGAGCTGCTGAGTAACAGCGTGGAGTATTAACAAGCGAACAAAGCACATAGCAAAAAACTCCAAACTGCCATGACTTGTAAAACTCTAATATAAATGGCGAGTGCTTTTGCAGTGCATAATACTGCTTCATCAAACCAATGTAAAACAAAACGAGCAAATACAATTTAAAAAGCATAAAACCCAATCAAATTCTAAAGTTCAAATCACATGATGCAAATCATTCATCCATTCTTTTTAGCAATCAAGAAGTCTTACCACAGCCAATAAAATCACTCATACTGACCCAGCCTCCAAAAGCTAGTAACATGATTGGTATATCAGCAACAAATCACGTAACCAATGAAATCATTCCTAGATGCCATACCCCCAGAATTAATGCCACAGTGGGCGTGATTTCAAAACAGGCTTCAGTGAAACCCTTTCCCCTTTCATTCAAGCTTGGTTCGGCAAATGCCTTTAAATGTAAAATCTATTCCTGTTCCACACATTCAGTTTTATTTTTCAAGTCGCCTTCCCCCTCATTGGCATAAACAGTTTTCAACACAAAAAACTTAAAAGTGTGTTGTACACTACATTCTAGTATATGTTTTGCTTTCCCCTTTAATAATTGATGCTCTAAAATTCTATCCTTGAAAACTTGGTTTGCTTTGCTGATGTAAAATGTATTACAGAACAAACAAGCTGCATAATAAACTACATTTTTAGTCTGACAGCAAAAAATCCAATATAATTTTAAAGCTGTTTTATGTATACAAGATGTACAGGTTAAAATATAATTAAACACTGAGCACGAGTTACACTTAAATGTGCCTTTACGTTCTGAAGCAGAAGAGATGTCTCTTCTGATTTCTATAACACAGATGTCATTTAAGGGATAAATTATTTCTAAAAGTAAATTTAGGTTATATATCTATAACATTCCTAATGTCCGGATCAGCTAATAAAACAGAACAGTGCTTCTTAAAAACATCACAGACAATATTTACATAATTAGAAAATGTAAGAGGTCTAATTTCTAACAGAGCTTGTAGACACATGCCAAATCTCATCATTTCTCCTAGAAAAATAGGGTCTCCCTTTATCCTTCCTAGTTTTCAAAACTTCAGCTATATGGTGTTCAACTTCTAAGTAGCTGTAGCCCCTATGTAGAAACTCAGCTTTAAGCTAGAGAAAGCTTCTTCAAGATCATCATCATCATCATCATGAAGTCTCATGACTCTGAAGAATTGGACTTAAAGTACACTTTATAACTAAATCTTAGAAATCTAGTAGTTCCATGTAACATCTTAACGAACTTATAGAGTTCTTCTGTGCCAACTCAGATCATAAATATGTCATCCACAAAACGTTTGTAAAAGTGGATGAGATGTTCAAAAAAAATGTTTCTTCAATACCTTTTCAGCTTCCCAAAGGGCCAATATCAAATTGGTAGAGCTGTTAGCACAAGCAGCCCATCGCTATGCTTGTTTTCTACATATAGTTTTAGTAGTCTGACTGACCGTACACATTTCCTTGATGTAACATTGAATAAAACTGATTTTAGATCTCTTGGGACAAGTTTATACAAAAAGAGGTTAAGAGTAATATCCTCTTACATAAATCTAGTATGCACCCTGGTCATGCAAGTAAAAATGAACTGAAAGGCCAATTCTTCAGAGCCATGTAGGTGCATACATACACCCACATATCTATATACAGGTGCATATATACACTTGTATATCTATATACAGCCCCCCCCATACATACACACACACAGTATAGGTGTGTGTGTGTGTGTGTGTGTGTGTGGGGGGGTCTATATCATGCCAACGAGATGGCATTACAGCGAATGCCATTTTGCTCACACATATAGACCGAAATCGGAAAAGAGTGAAAGCTCAGGTCAGCAATTTCCTTCCCAGGGAAAGAAATTGCTTGGCCTGAGCCGTGACATTGCCCTTTACCCAACTGTAGTGCGATCTCAGAGTTGGTATATTTAGTTACAAGGAGTATCCTCCACATTGCGGGCTCTGGGGGCAAAGCCCACCACTATGTAATATTTTAAGTGGTATGTTGTGTTTTGTTAGTTCATCGATTTTTTTTTCCATGGGGGGGATATCGGTGAACTGAGGTTTTGCTCTTTTAAGATTTCGGTCTATATGTGTCAGCGAAAACAGCATTCGCTGTAATGCCATTTCGCTGACATAATATAGACCCATGTATCTTGCTATATTTGTGTATATCTGGGTCTCTCTACTGTTCTCCAAAAACACCACTCCACGAACCAACTCACCAAGAATAGAAAAACACAATGAACAACTGGAGAAACTGTCACCACCCACCTTTACTGTGTTCTTAGTACTTTGGCATCAAGCCTTCCAGTGTGTTTTTCTGTTCTCTCTATTGTTCTCTCACTATATTATATACACATCAAAAACATATAGTACACGCACACACACACACACATATATATATATATATATATATATATATATATATATATATATATATATATATACACAGTATATGTATATATATATATATATACACACACACATATATATATATATATATATATATATATATATATATACACACACATATATAAACACACAGTATCTGTATGTGCGTGTGTGTGTGTGTGTATATAGATACACACACATTTATTTATACATATATATATATATATATATATATATATATATACACATACATACATATATATACACACATATATATATATATATATATACATATATATATATATATATATATATATATATATATATATAGATATATACACACACACATATATACACACACACATATATACACATATTTTATATATATATATATATATATATATATATATATATATATATATATATATATATATATATATATATATATATATATATATATGTACCTATAAGCATTCATTTATCTATGCCAGACCTGTGGGTCACTGTATATTTAAAGAGTTGTTGGATTAGTGTTCAGCAGCACAAGTTTGTGTTACCATCCATCTGAAAGAAGCATGATCAGTTACCACATTGAAATGCCTACTCTTTTTAGTAACATTTTAAGGAACTAAAGGCCCACTTCTCAGTAGAACAAACATTCCAGCTTTATGGCTGAATAACTTTTTTCAGCATTCCTTAATATTCTGCTAACACACTGCACAAGGTGCTCCTTACACTGAATACTGCAGGACAGCACTATTCCTAAAACTGTTTTTTTGATTACATATATATATATATATATATATATATATATACATGAATAATGTAAAAAATATATATGTGTATATATATATATATATATATATATATATATATATATATATATATATATATATACACACATGAATAATGTAAAATCCTTAACAAAAACAGGAGTTACCAACTCTGGTTCAGACACAGTATTCTTTAAAGTTCATTAAATGCTCTATTTGCCTCAACAGACTCTTACACCTTGACAGGAGCTTTCCATTTAGTAGGATATGTTAACATACAGGCAACTGTTGCAAAATTAGGTGCAAATCTTCATTAAGATGCAGCTAGACCAATAAAAGCCTTCACGTCTTGTAATGGAAGGTATAGGACAGCAATGACTGTCCTTTTTCCCTCAAGTTGTGGTTTCACCACTCCTCTTTCAATAAAGCATCCATACTCTTGGCTTACACCATTCTCAGCTTACTTTTTTTTTTAGATTCTCAGTCATCCCTGGTTGTCACACTGATTCTAACACAGTCTGCACTTTAGATAGATTCCAGTCATTTAAAGGAGTGACCATATCATGCAGGTATACCGCAACATATCGGAAGTTGGGCTAAAATATTTTATCAAATAAATTCTAAAAACGCAGCTAGAGCTCCACATAGGCCATGGAGTAACACTGTGAACAGAAATAAGACATTCGGGGATTGCAAAGGCAGTTTTTTCTTTTGCAGAGGAGGAAGTGGTTATCTGCCAATATCTAAAGTTTGGCATTCTTATTTGGTAGTTCCTACATTTGTTATCAGTTCATTAGTTCTGGATGGAGAATAGCTATCAAACTTTGACATGCTATACAGTTTCTTAAAGTTGTTACACAACCTAATGCATCCTTCAGGTTTAGAACTAATATCAGTTACTCTTTGAACTATATCACTCTTAACATGAGTATATTTTCAACTCTTACTCTTAGACATTTCAGAGTTACTCAATGAAAAAGTAAGTCTAACCTTCACCAGGTGTTCTGTTACATTCTCTCTCGGTTCTCCCAGGCAATTCTGAGAACACTCCTTTATCTTAATAAAAATTATCCAAGTTCCTGCTTTTGTGCTTCTGACAAGGATTCTTATTGTATTTCAGGCAGAGATTCTCTGGTCTATTTACACAAACCTCACCAGCAAGCTCAGTGCAGAATTTTCCACATCTTTCCGTGGACTCACAATGTTAATGGGGCAGATTTGTTCTACCCTTCCCTTTCCAGTTGGACCTAGTGGGCATCTTGAATGTTAATGAAGAAGATTTTTACAAGTGAACCTGGACAAGGAACCTGTAACACACACAAAAGATATATATTCCATGCGGGCACATGCGGACTGTCCAATACATAACCAACCAAAAAAAGGGTGTTCCACTACCTATTGGGATATGATGCCAGAGTATTCACGGAATTAAAAGGAAGACAACAAATTGAGGGATCTTACATGCCATGTATAATGATGCCAACACAGATGTCAGGCAGGTGATATTCAAAACTTATGACGGATACAAACACAGCTGTCACATCACCAGGAAGTATCTTGATGTTAGAAGTAGATTGATGTGGGTTGAATTTGTAGAGGTTGCAAAGGCAGTTTGCTCTTTAGCAAAAGGGGAAGTGTTATCTTGTAGACGCTGGGCTTAACTTGGTTGTAGGCAGATTACCAGGTCCAATCTATGTTGTAAGCAAACAGACTCAACTCTAGTGTATATGCAAATTTTTAAAATCTCAACAATGCAGTTTGCACAGACAAACCCAACTTTGAACTGTAGGTAAATGTCAAGCCTAACATCACGGGTAGTCTAATGTTATTCCCAAGAACCAGGGTTAATAAATGACTGAAAGTGTCAAGAGACATCAGGTCTAGTATCAGTGTAGCCAGATAAGGAGATGTCACAAAGGTAGCAGTCAGCAAAGAAGGCAGGGTAAGGAGTCTGGGAAAGTGTCAAGGAATAACCTGGAAAACAATAGTCTTGAAAAGAAGCTAGTACTAGCAGATAGTGGAGGCAGCAGTCTAGTGACATGAAGCTGAACAATAATTGGCTATCTGCCAGACACCACTAAGCTGGACTGCTGAAAATGGTATCAGATTGTGGTAGAAAAATAAAATCAACAACAATCTGTGTGGATTCTGGCATCTGATGAGCATGTAACTTTTAAACTTGTAGATGAGAAACCATAGGCATAAAATGCAACTGTCCCAAAGAATGAAGAGTTTGCTGCAGTGGAAAAGATAGCAGAGAGGGAGTACAGAGGGGTGAGGAAACCAGTTACATCCCCAGAGACACAGCCTGGTGAACCAAAGGACTGGAGCTAGAGGACCCATGGGGGTATTATAGGGCTATGAGAACTGTAGAATTATAGGAGAACAAACTCTAGAACCTACCTGAGCTAACCCCCAAGGATGATAATGAGGATAATAAAGTCCCTTTTCAGGGTGACCTGGGAGCAATGTCTGGTTAAATGACTTGCTCAAGGTCATAAAGTAAGGACTGAGGAAATCCAACCCTGTGCCACAGGAACTACAGCTAACAGCCTTAACCTGCTGCACCAACTTCTAGAATATAGCAAATGCTTTACAGGAGTTCCTTACAGCTCTCTCCCCTTTCTCTCCTCTTTCCATTCTAGTGACATTTTGGAAAAAAAGAGCATTTTATATATATATATATATATATATATATATATATATATATATATATATACACACATATACATACCAACATAGATCACATAGCAAAGCAACTACATATAGCTCACATAATGAAGTCATGTACTGGGTCAAAACAAAGTAGACAGACTAATGACCTGCTGTAGGAATCTGTCCTGCAAAGTAACACTTCTTTCAGAACACTAGGATTAAACAAACAAAATCAATTTTGGCAAGAATATTGAAGGAATGAAGACAAACTCTGCATGATTAGCAGCAGAAGAGAAATAGTACAGTTTTGTACCTACCATAAATGTACATGTTCGAGTGCGCATACAGCTGCAGTCATCACACTTGGGTTATCCTGCCGTCAGGCGGGTCCTCAGTCGGCCGAATTCCAAAGTCTAGGTCCGGCGTCAGTTGTCGTTGCTTCTTCCCTGACGTCAGTGCAGCAGGGGTATAAAAGAGGCAGCCGACGCCATTTTCTTCAGTTTTTCTTGCCCCAGATGTCAGGTGCCCCCAGAAAGGAAGGCAAAACATGATGTCATGCAAACATACATAAGTAGATAAATCAAAACAGTAGTTGCAAGCAAATACACCATAAAGGAATACCCCAAATAGGTTGCATGTTAAGGTGTTTGTCCTAAGCCCTGTCCTAAGAGGGGATGGAGGGAGGGTAACCTGGACTGCAGCTGTATGTGCACTCGAACATCTACATTTATGGTAGGTACAAAACTGTACTATGTTTATCGTGCATACAGCTGCAGTCATCACACTTGGGTAGAATCCCAAAGCTAAGTAAGGGTGGCTGGTACTAAGCGGAATTAGGAGGGGATAGAATTCCCTGTAGGACTGCTGTGGCAAAGCCCGCTCTAGATTTTGAGTATAGTGGAAAGTGGTTGTGCTTGGAGAAAGTGTGCACTGAACTCCAAGTAGCTGCTTCCAAAATGTCCTTGGTATGGACCCCCCTGAGGAAAGCTGCTGAGGTAGCTGTAGCCCTGGTGGAGTGGGATCTGATGTATACAGACACTGATTTTCCATGAAATGAATAACAAAAGCGTATGCAGTGGGCTATCCATTTTGAAATAGTCTGTTTGGAAATAGACTTTCCTTGAGCACCTGTAGCAGAGGACACAAAGAACTGCTCAGATTTTCTGAATGACTTTCTTCTGTCCAAGTAATAACAAAGTTGCCTGTGAATTATTTGGATAAAAGGTAGGTAAATGAATAGACTGATTCAAAGCCACATTGGATACTACCTTTGGCATGAAGGTAGGGTTGGTTCGTAAGGAAACCCTGTCCTGATGGAAAATGATGAATGGTTGCACAGCCATGAGGGCCTGTAGCTCCGAAACCCTGCGTGCTGAGGTAATAGCCAGAAGGAAGGCTGTTTTCCATGACAAGTATTGTAGCTCTGCTGAAGAAGCCGGCTCAAAAGGAGGCAGTGTCAGCTTCTCCAATACGAAGTTGAGGTCCCAAGCTGGAGTTGGTGGTTTCTGTGGGGGTTTTATATTTTTTGCCCCTCTGAGGAACTGCCTTAATAGAGGATGTGAGAATAAAGGAGGATCCATATTGTATTGTGCTGAAATGGCTGAAGCGTGGATCTTGATGGAAGAGAAGGAGAGGCCACTGTTTAACATCTCAGTTAGGTACTGTAAAATCTGAGGTATATTTATTACCCAAGGATTCTGCCCCTTTGCTTGATTCCAGGAACAAAATCGTTTCCATTTGGTGGAGTAGGTTTTTCTAGAAGAGGGCCTCCTGGCCTCCAAGATGACATCCTGTACCTCCTTGGAGAGGAGAGTTTGTTGATAAATTAAGGTATTCTCCATGCAGCTAAATTTAGAGTCCTGAGCTGGCTGTGAAGGGTCTTGTAGTTGTGCTGGGACAACAGAAGAGGAACTTGAGGAAGGATCCAAGGTGGTGAGTGTGACAGGCTCCTTAGGAGAGGATACCAGTGCTGTCGTGGCCAGTCTGGAGCAATGAGAATCATTTGTGGCCTCTCTGCTCTGGTTTTTAATAGGACTTTGGCCAGTAGAGGTAGAGGAGGGAAGGCATAGACTGTAAATGTTGTCCAATTGAAAGAGAGTGCGTCCACTTTCCAGGCCTGTGGATGATAGGTCCTTGAGCAGAATTTTTCCAACTGGTAATTTCTGTGGGTAGCAAATAGATCTATGTCTGGCTGTCCCCATGCCTGAGTTATCTTTGAGAAGACTTGAGGATGCAACTTCCATTCGTGTGGGTCTGTCATATTTCTGCTTAAGTTGTCTGCCAGTGTGTTTTCCTTCCCTGGCAGGAATTGTGCCTGTAGTTGAATTTGTAATTCCAGTGCTGTGTTCCACAGGGTCATGACTTGCCTGCACAGGGGGTATGAATGTGTTCCCCCCTGTTTGTTTATGTACCACATGACTGTGGTGTTGTCTGTCCTTATTAATAGCTGGCCTGGATGCAGTAGGTCTTTGAAGGTCATAAGAGCATTTTGCACGGCTAGCATCTCCTTTTGGTTGATGTGTAGGTGCATCTCTTTTTGGGACCATTTTCCCTGAATACACTGACTTGCCATGTGTGCTCCCCAGGCGTAGTCTGAGGCATCTGTTGTGATGATTTGAGTTGCTTGTGGTAAACAGAAAGGAAGACCTGTGTTTCTTTGGCATGCTTGAGCCCACCACAAAAATTCCTTTTGAAGGCATGGAATGAGTGGTATAATTGTTTCCAAGCTGTGGCTGTGCTGAGACCATAAGTTTTTTAGGTACCATTGTAGTTTCCTCATATGCAGCTTTGCGAATGGTATTAGTAGAATACAAGATGCCATGAATCCCAGAGCCTGCAGGATTTTCCTTGCAGTTAGCCTGGTTAAAGTTGCCATTTTGTTGTAGTATTGAGACAGTTGCCCTTGTTTGTCTGGCGTGAGGTAGGCCATCTGGGTTGTTGTATTTAAGCTGGTACCCAGGAAAATTATCTGTTGAGAAGGTATTAGTTTTGATTTCTTTTTGTTCACTGTGTACCCCAGACAGTTTAACAGTTTTATTACAAAGGCCAGATGTTGCAATAGAAGGTACTTTCTGTCTGCTTGGATCAGGCAGTCGTCCAGATATGGGTAGATTTGGATTCCTCGTTGTCTGCAGAAGGCAATTACTGATGCCAGGCATTTCGTAAACACTCTGGGCACAGTAGATAAGCCAAAGGGCAATGCAGAGAATTGGTAATGGGTTGAACCTGCAAGAAATCTGAGGTATCTTCTGCAATCTTGTCTGATAGGGACATGCAGGTATGCCTCCTTGAGGTCCAACGTTACCAGCCAAGACTCCTTGCCCAGCATGGGAAGAAGCTGCTGTAATGTGAGCATCTTGAATTTTGGTACCTCTAGATATGTGTTTAGAATAGATAGGTCTAAGATGGGTCTCCAATCTTTGTCCTTCCTTGGTACCAGAAATAGTCTTGAATAAAAACCTTGACCTTGTTCCTTTGCAGGTACCTCTTGAATTGCTTTCATATCAATGAGAGCGGAAATTTGCCTTTGTGCCTCTGCCCATTGATTTTGTGGCAGGTTTGGCATGCCTCTCATTTTTGGAAGGGTGTGAAAGTGGAACCTGTAGCCTCTGTCTATAATATCCAGAATCCATTTGTCCTTTGTAACAATGTGCCAGTTTTTTTGAAAATAAGGCCAGTTTTCCGCCCAAAGGTGCTGGCATTATATCTTTGTTTGGCAGGCATAGGTGAAAGTCATTGCATCTGTTTTCTAAATGACTGTGGTCTATCTTCTCCACCTCTGGGGGCTGGTGTTTGCCAATGTCTAGCTCTGTAAGATCCTTGAGGTTGTCCTCTACCCCTTGGGCGTCTGCATCTGCCCCTTTGGGGTCTGTCCGTGGCTGGAAAGGACCAATTTTTTGAAGGCCAGTTTCTGCTGACGCGTGGAGGCTGCACCTGCAAGAAATCTTTAACTGTTTGCATAGATTTTGCTTTATCCTCCATTTTCTTTAGTACCTCCTCAGCTTTAACACCGAACAATACATCTTTTTGTAGTGGTGCATCTAATAACTTTGCTTTGACATGATCTGGTAAGGTTTGCTCTTTGAGCCAAGCATGTCTACGTATGACAGACCCTGTGACAGCAGCTCTGCATGAGGCCTCTAAAGCATCAAAACCACACTGCAAGGTATGTTTCCCCACTTGTTCTGCTCCATGCAACAAATCCTGCAACTCTTTCAAGTCTGGTTGTTCTGTTTGTGTTATTTTGCCTTTCAGCTGAGATAGCAAGAACTGTTGGTATTTTAACATATGAAATTGACAGTTTAATGCCCTCATGGTTAAAGTGGCTGATGTATACACCTTTTTCCCCCACCTTTCTAATGCTCTAGAATCTCTCTCTGAAGGCAAAGGGTTTTTAGCAGTAGAGGCCTTAATCCCCTTGGGACCCTGTGAAATAGTTTCTGGGTCAGCAGTATGACTTTTATAAAGGAACTGGTGAGAATCAGGAACCCGGTAATATCTGTCTGGTTTAACAGGGGCTGGAGGTAATGAGTCTGGATTAAGACTGGCTTCTGCATACACATAATCCAAGATATCTAAGACAGGAGGAATAGCCAGGAGCCTATGCTGGGGAAGTAGCAGAAATTCCCTGAACCTTTTCTTGGAATCTGAGTAATCTTGGTCTTCCCAGTGGAAGTGCTCTCTCAATGTATGCAGGGTTTCCCCAAAAGAGTAGTCCTCAGGGGGGGAGACCGAAGGAATAGACTCCTCAGCATCAGAGTCTTCAAATGGGGAATAGGTGTAATCCTGGTCCTCAGAATGGTCTGAAGTAATAGAAGTCTGGTCTGAGGAAGGGTAGTCTTCCTCCAACCTGGGTCTTTTGTCCGAGGGGGGTTGAGAACCCCTGATGAGAGTAATCAAATCCTCAGCCATTTTAAGCATCTGTTTTTTAGGCATGGGGCCTTGAGAGGGGGTCTGAGGACCTTGTTTTTTAACTTTCATTGCAGCTTTAGACCTAGTGAATGATTTAAAAGGGGAGGTGGTAGGCCTGAAAACGCCTTCAGAAATGGCAGGCCTCCCTAAAATTTCGGTTTCCCCGCCAAGAGTGGCGTCGGTATCTGCAGTGGGAATGGAGACAGAGGATCCTGCGGCCTCGGGTACTGAAGTCGCAGGTAAAATAGTTTCATTGGTAGTCAGGGGCTGCGTAGGCGCCTCGCTGAGAACCGGAGAACCGGTAGTCAGCCTAAGTGTGGTCTCGGTACTCGGTGCAGGCCACTGATGTCTATCCTTATCCTTGCGTCTTTTGCCTAAAACTGGCGTCGGTGCATCTGACGACATGATATAATAAAATTTTTTGCCAAAATAATGAAGGGTGAACTCCTCCCGGCACTTAATAGTGCGCTTGTTAAACCTAGCACAAAAACGGCAGGCCGAGACGTCGTGGTCTGGCCCTAAGCAAGGTATACAGTAAGAGTGAAAATCCTTATGCGGTATTTGCTTCCCACAAGAAATGCAATTATTAACTTTGTCTGACATCGGTCTGAGGCAAGAAAAGTTTCCCCAACGGGGTACTTTGCTTTAAAGAAGACTTCGGCTGAAATACTGTTCGTAAATCTCAGGAGTTGGCCGACTGGCACTTGCGAACTGCTTCTGCTTCGAGCACTGCCCGGCAAAAAAGACTGAAGAAAATGCCGTCGACTGCCTCTTTTATACCCCTGCCACACTGACGTCAGGGAAGAAGCGACGACAACCGATGCCGGACCTAGACTTTGGAATTCGGCCGACCAAGGACTCGCCTGACGGCAGGATAACCCAAGTGTGATGACTGCAGCTGTATGCACGATGAACATCAAGTCAGGGGAACCTCTTCTAGGGCCAAGGATGACCATGAACTATCCTGGAGCCAAGGCTGACACCAAACTATTAACACTGATTACTTGGGCCTAGTAGAATTCAGCATCAAAACATTGAGTGCCAACAGAGGTATTGATGCCGACAGTAGAAGTCCCATCAACATCTATATTAAAGACTGCAGGTAAGAAGCCATCTGCAATGCTCCTAGTGCTGAAAGAGTGTCTGGGAAAGTAGTGGTAGTAACAGATGGAAAAAGAAATTGTTTAGCTACTATAGAAATGTGGTGGTGATGGGGGTGGAGAGGGGAAGAGGTGGGAGAGAACACCTATGTCTGTTTGAGCCTTAACCAAGGCTTACATCATCCTGTCCCACTAAGGGTAAAATGAAGGGGTTTGGAGGGACGTAGCTTACCTGATAGACATGGACGAAGGCTTCAACTACAGGTATTGAGAAAGCTCCCACTTTAAGAAGCTTCTCAGTCCTCTGTGTAGATTCTAGAAACCACTAGACTTCAAAGCCATGAAACCCCTGTGGAAGGTAGCTGTTCCACAGCTGCATTAGAACCTTGACCGCAGTTGGAGAATTTTCATTTCTGGCTATTTTAGGAGAAGGGGACATACTGCTCTCAGTTATCTGTTTTTCTTTTCTCTTGGTGTAGGTGAGAAGGTCTTTTATTAATGGATTTACTACATCCTTCTTGCAGAGTTCCCAATCTGAAATTGTGACATCTCTCAGGAAGCATCCAAGTGATGTCCTTCTATATCACTGTTGCAGTATCCAAAACAGAAGGTGTCTCCCACCCAGAACAGCCAGACTCTGAGCCAGTATACAAAAGCCTAATGATCTTGTATGCACAGTATCACATTTATGCTCCCAGATCAGAACTTAAAGCATAAAAGGGACGCTTGGGCGCAACTACCCAGAACTTCTTTGCTGCCAGTTTAAATGCCATTCCTAGCTGGTCTGAACACCTTTTTGCTGCACTGAATATTTAGCCACTAAACAAGTGCCCTGTTGGGGTGTTTTCTTACTATTCTTGGTCTTGTATTTTATTTTGCTACTAGAGCTCATGTCATCCAAAAGGGAAAATGTCAGTGCAAGAGGCAAATTCCCCATAAGGATCAAAAACTGCATCTTTTTTGTTTGGGTGCTTCCCATGACCATACCTCTTATAGTATCTGTAAGAGAAGCCGTTAGTCTTACCTGGTAATTTATCTTGAAAACCAATAGCTTAAACAGCCTGCCTATGGTACCATGGCAGAATCCTTTAACTCCGAGATAGTCCTGCTCGGTAAGAAGACCAAGAAGTCCCGGCTAGATTATTTAGCTGTCCAGCCTCCACTAGAAGTCCCTCTAGAAATCGGTAATAACTCTGTAGATTGTTTGATACCTACTTCAGATTCCTCTGCCGCAACCCCGACAGAGGCCAGCATGGAGCAGTCTTTTCGCACATCCTCTGAGACTTTGCAGGCATCACTCCAGACTTTGAGGGAACTGCAGTTGTTCATCTCAGAGGGTCCTAGAGGGATTCAGTGGATATTGGTCAGAGAGGATGTTTCTGGTTCTCTTATTGAATCTTGCCAAGTGTTGGAACTTCCGATATTTGTTAGGGCTGATGTCCCTTCAAAGAAAAGAGAAAAACTGAAGCATGTTTCGGTCTGTCTTAAGGATCCTCAAAGATAATGGCAAGAATTTATGCAGGGCTTGTATTCTGCCTTGATGGCTCTACAGACTTTTCAAGGGGTTTCAGTACCTGCTCCACTCTGGATCTCTACCTATTCTAAATAGCTTAAGGAACCAGATTCCTCAGATGAGGATTCAGTGTCTGATGAGGGGTCTTTGTCCTATTCTTCGCAGATGGCTTCACCTTTGGCTTATGGTTCTGATGA
Source organism: Protopterus annectens (assembly GCF_019279795.1). Lineage (NCBI taxonomy): Eukaryota > Metazoa > Chordata > Ceratodontiformes > Protopteridae > Protopterus > Protopterus annectens. The sequence continues at coordinate 1,264,404,554 of NC_056728.1, forward strand.
TGTCTGTTTTGAGGAATTGTCTTTTGGAGGTACAACTGCCAGGATGATGGAATACTTCAAGTGGGATTCTTCAAGTGTCTGATATTCAGAGAAGACGAGAGTTGCTTCAGGTGGCTTCTGCTAAACTAATCGGCAGTTCCTCCTGTGTTAGTTGCCTTATTAGATACTTTCATTGCTGCCTCCAAGTCTTTTGATTCTCAGCCTCCTGCTCCTACGAAACCTGATGGGCTCTAAAAGGTTCCTGAGATTTCGCAGCTTTTATTTAATGCCCTTCTGCCGATCCTGCTGTGGTGTCAGTCTCTTCTGACAAACATTTTAAGCTTTTGCCATCCGATAAGGATAGTAGAGCAATGGAAAGGATTGGCAAGTCACACTGCTTCTACGTTGGCATGTGGGGCTGTTAATTAACAGACATGCTCCGGACTGACTGCTCAGGCTTGTCAGCTTATTTCTGACCTCCCTGATTCTGAAGGAAAATCCTCTCCCTTATCCTATTTTAGGTCCAGCTTCTCAGGTGACTCACCATTTTAAGTATAGCTATGCTGCTGCTGACATCATTTCTAGTACTGTGGCTTTTGCGTTGGTCATGAGACATTATTCTTGGCTTCATCTTCAGTCTCTACCTGAGGACATTAAGGACAAGTTGTTGGATGCGCCTTTGCATTATACACGTCTTTTTGAGACTGCTACTGCTGTTTGAAGTCACTTCAAGAGAAAGGCAAAGCCTTGCAGGACCTTAAACATATTTTTGTCTCTCCTATCCAAATTCCATAGGAATTATCCTTGTAGAGCTGCTTCTGTTTGGAGACAACCCCACCAGGCAGGCCCCCCTCTGCTAAAGCTTCTCAGATTTCTGTACCCCAGAAGCCTCATTTATCTTATCAGCCTGCTTCTCTTTGACAATTATCCCCCCACCCCTATTCTTTTAGACCAGGTTCCTTTGCCCCTTTGGCTTTGTCTTCCAAATGGGTTTCTCATCACTTCAGACTCTTGGGTTCTTTCTACTGTCTGTCAGGGTTACCCTCATTGTATGGAAGTTTCTCCCTCCTTTATCAGGATTCCTCAACCTCCTCTAGAGCAACGTCCTCATTACCCCAGAGACTCTAGAGTCCGTGGTGAACTAAGGAGCCATTCAACTGCACCCCCCCCTTTCCAAGTGGGAAAAGGTTTTTACTCCAGAATGTTTCTGGTTCCTAGAAAGCTGGGTACTTGGGAGACCTAATCTGGATTGCTCCAGGCTCAACACCTTTTTCCAAGCATCCTTTTTGGATGCTTACTCTGTAAACCTCATTTCCTCTTATTCCCCAAGCTTCTCTGGTATCCTTGGATATGGAAGATGTTTACTTTTCTATCTCTATTCACCCTTCTCTTCAGGAAGTTTCTACATTTCTCTGTCATCCTTTCATTTTAGTTTGCTTCTTTGCCCTTTGACCTCTCTACTCCCCCAAAGGTATTCACAAAATGCCTAGCTCCTGTGACTGAAGCGGCAGAGTTTGCAGAAAGCACATTTAACCTCACCTAAACAACCTGTTGCTTTAGGTGCCTTCTCCCAGTTGCCTGTTACAGGATCTGAAGCTCACCATTTCTCTTCTTCAAAGTCTGGGGTTCACTGCCCACTTCCACAAGTCTGTCTTGACTCCCTCTGCCCACTTCCACAAGTCTGTCTTGATGCATCTGGCACTGTCTGAATCCTGCATACCAATGTTGGCCACTCTTCCAAATCCAAAAGTTTGGTCACTGACCGCCTTCTTTCAGTCTCTTCTTCCTCTGATTGTCATGCCATCCAGGGAGTTTCTTCTGACCCTGGGATTCATGGCCTCTTCTGTTTTGATGCTTCCTCTTGCCAGGCTGCATATGTGGAAGCTTCAATGGTACCTCAAGTCAGTTTGGCTGCAGCATTATCACCCTCTGGATTTCAGTGTACGCCTCTATTCCCTGTCTAAAGAAGAAATTCGAGTGGCAAATTCAACAGTATGCTCTCAACCCAAGATGGTCCTTTCAGCCTCTAGTCCCTCAGTCTCAAGAACTTTTCAACAATGCGTCAGAGATGGGGTGGGGTGCTTTTTTTAGTCACCTGAAAGTTCTGGGTCTCTGACCTCCCCATCAGAAGTTAGACCATATCAACATCAAAGGGATGGGAGCTCAGATTCTGTCTCTTCAAGCTTTTCACCTCCTGATCTCTCCAGGCCCCTTGATGGTGTACACGGACAACACTACAGTTATGTGGTATGTCAACAAGCAGGGAGACCAACTTTTATCTTCTCTGGAGGATTGCTACTCAGGTTTGGGAGTTAAGCTGTGGCTAGAGTATGCAGACTGATGACCCTTATTCAACAAGGACAGGGATATATTACATGCAAAGAACACCGGTTAGATCTGACACTTGCAAGGGTATAAAAGAGTCCTTTCTTTAACAAAGAGATGATCACACTAGTGTCGTTCTGGGTGAGAAGTGGGAGGGGTGCAGTATCGGAATGACACCAGTACCGTGATAATGAAGAGCAGAGAATGAATAACCTTGTGTTCAATATTTCTTCATACAGTCTCACCTGTGATCTGATCTGCATGCTCTTATTTTCAAGAAACCCAGCTCGTTTACACCAGACTTACACCCTTTAGTGGAGGCCTTTGTTGAAGTATGCGATAAAGAAATAAGAGAGAGACCAATAGGGAAACAAATACAGTAGCCACAACTTGACACCTGGTCAGAAGGAGGCTCTATTTAAGCTACAGACAGCCAGACAGTTAGAAATATGCCCTGCAGACAAGGGAAGGGGTATGGACGTACTGGAGAGAACTCTATTTGTATCAGATGTCTTCTATGTTAAATGACGAATACTTATGTTAATATTGCTAAATATAAAGTTGATGGATTTATCAATAGAGTTCATTTTTTGGTATACAATCTATTGTTGACAGGCTTCATTACAGAATTGTTTATTTCACCACTGATAACCCTGTCAATCCTATTTTATATGGACTCCCTAAGATTCACAAGAATCTCAAAAAAAAACCTATGAGACCCATCCTCTCCAGAACAGATTGGGTCACTGAGCACATTTCTATTTATGTGGAAAAAATTATTAGACCAGTCCTAGATGGTGTCCATAAGGTGTTGAATGATACTGGAGTTTTTTTGGAGGAGCTTTATGTCTGGGCTGAATCGAATTTGTCTGACAATGTGACATCCTTCTTTACTGTTATCCCCAATGAAGCCAGTGTTGAGAATATTAGACAGTTTTTGACCTTACATACAGATTTCCCTACCAGTAAGGTTGAGTTGTTATGTTCTTTGATCGAGATTATACTCATGAACAATGTTTTTGTCTTTGAGAATAATTTTTATCTATAAAAACTGATGTTGCGATGGCAATGCATGTGCTAACAGCTATGCTAACCTAGCACTTGCAAATTGGGACAACAGTCTGGTTCGGAATGGTAATAATTTTGCCCCCTGTATTATTCTCTATAGGCGATTTGTGGATGACATTTATTGTCTGGAAAGACAATGAACATGAATTCAGAGCATCTGTTGATTTCTTACATAATACTACTGACTTCTTGAGGTTTAGATAGAAGTCCTCTAGAGAAATTATACAATTTTCTGACACTTCTGTGTGTAGACAAGATCTACACGATATAGAAACACATATATAAAAAGTCTTGCAAGAACACTGTTATTGAGAAGTATGCATCCATGCCATGTTACACGGAACATTATGAAAGGCCAGTTTCTAAGAGTGATGAGGTTACATAACACAGATGGTGACTTGCAGTTAGCTTCTGAACAATTAAAAAGAGATTTTATTGAAAGGGGTTATAGTCAATCTGTTGTAGAAAAATGCGCCACTACAACTTTAGCCATGAAAGGTACTAAAGGTAAACCTTATTATTTTGAAGAAATTTAAATACAAACAGAATAATCCTCTTTTTTTACAGCACTATGCCACAAACAGTCCTACATTTACATATTCTAGTGATGTTGGCCTAGTGTGTCACGTGACGTAATACCGAAGAATTGGCTTATTTTATTAGCAGATCCTGATATCAGATGGGTCATCGACTCAGAAGCTTTGTTTTATTTTAAAAATATGTCTTTAAAGAGACAATTATGTTACAAAAATTTCACCACCTTTGGAATACCAGTCTGAAAGGAAGGGGCCTTTTAAATACCATAACTGTAAAACATGTGATCACATATTTACCTGTACCTCGTTGACACATAATTCAGGCCTTACTATTGACCTAGACTTTTATGCTGATTGCAAGAGTAAGTCCTAGTGTATTATTCTACCTGTTGTACATGCAGTGCCTTTTATACTGGGAAGGCTAACAGATCATTCAAGAATAGGATTTTGGAACACTTGAATGACACTGCTAAGTGCAAAGCATGAGTGCCTTAGCTAAGCATGTTATGCTTAAAGGGACTAACCACTCTTTTAAATTCTTTGTATTGGAGTTAATGAGTAGTAATTTGAGGGAATCGGACAACATAAATAAAACAAAGTTGTGAGCAGAAATGGATTTTACTGTTGAGAGCACATATTGAACCAGGTTTGAATGAGAGGGTCTCATTGAAACCAGGTTTGAAGAAAAGACCCCTGCGGCACTAACGTATATTACTTTTGTTTTTGCCTTTTACTATGCCTCATATGAACATAGACAGTACTGGTTGGTGTTAGTAAAACCTGCCATGACTTTTCTCCAGTTGTAGATTAATGTTTAGTTCTCCATGAGGTATGTTATTTACATAACTTACGGTTCCATAGTACATGGCTAAGTAGTTTATAGTACACTAGCGCTCCATCTTCATATAGTCAATAGTTTTTATCTTCAGTCCCAACCTGCATCAGTACATGCAGTTTTTGTTTTATCATAGAGGTTATGTTTACTGCCTGATTTAGTTTTCCTATTTATATTGTTTTTTGCATTTTTTATTTAGTGTAATTGTTCTGATACGGTGATGTGATTTTGTTTTTATATGTGGTCTTAACGTTTTTTGTTTTTAGTTCACAAGTATTTTGTTTCTTGCTAATCTGTTGGATGTGAGGGATCATGTGACTAATATGCACATCTATGACGGAATGATTTAGGTAGTGCTGCCTCCATACTTGATCGTAAGATCAACTTATTGTTTCCCTTCTTAGGATTTAATGACTTAGAGGTTTTTAGGTAAGTCGCTAATACAATTACATTTTTTGTTAGTCTTTTAGCTGTAACCAGTTATGCAACTATTTTGTTTACCTTTGATACCCTTAATCAAGCAGCACCGAGGCTCTCAACTGGATTGCTAAGTTTGCTTATAGGTTTGGTTATTAGGAACCTTGCGTTCGTTTATGTTTAAGCTATGCTTTGGTTTGATTATTAATCTTAGCTGGATCGCTGACCCATAGACTTCCTTTTAGAATCTAGCTGTTCTGGGATTAGCTGTAATTGTTGCTGCTTTATTAGTTTACAATGTTTTAGGTTGAATAGTGATAGTGCTTGTGGCAGATCTTTGAGCTTGTTTTAGAGTACATCCTTCTTTTTGCAGGATTTGTCTTTAGGGAAGCTGCAAGTTTTTAATTCATAATGCATTAGTGCACAATTGTGAAGTTACAGACATGTTTTCCTGTTTTAACTCATTCACTCCAATGGAGCTCAGGAAGTTTGCACTTCCAATGCAACTTACAGTCTGAGGAGCTTAAGCATTTTGACAGAATCAAATTATGCCCTCACATTTCAAACAAATGTTCATATCTCTGGAACCATAGGGGTTATGAAATAAATGTGTACATTGCAAACTCTTTAACACAAACTGTTTTTACAGTGGTAGTATTCTTTAGGTTGTAGGTCTTAAAACAAATTTTATAAGTCACAGAAAACACAGTAACTATTACATTTGTGATATTTTGCAAACAACTTACAATATCTCAACAACCACTCAAGTTACGCACACACTGTCAGCAGCATTTTATTCATCTAGCCAAGAGCTGTCATATGGGGCTAAGAAATTCTGCCTATGTTACTTGGTTGTTGGGATGTTTAGCGAAATGTGAAAATTCTCTCTCTATAAACTAATATCATAAAAACAATAGTTAATATATATATATATATATATATATATATATATATATACACACACACACACACACACACACACACACACACACACTAGACAAGAGGTCAAATGTTAATGCATTTGAGATTGCCATTGTGTAAGCTGCAAGATAAAATCTTTTAAAACCATGTACATAGCATGGTTTTGGAATTATTGCTGCAAATATGAACAAGCAATATTTGACGCCTATAGGTGTCAGTAGGTGTTAACTGCAGATGTCACTCTGATGTAATGAGTTAAACAGTTATTACACTGACACAGCCTTGTAAGGATATATACTGTGGACTTAATTATTGTGATTTATGACTGTTTTTCATGCCTTATGCCATATGAACATTAACATTTTTGTAGTTGCCATATTGTTTTTATTTTATCTGATTAGTTATTTTTAATATATATTCAATGCTCATGAACTATTAGGTAGATTTCATTGAGTGAGAGGGATATATTGGTTAACAATATCATTATGTGACCATGGTGCTTTTTGTGACTGGCTGGCTTACAAGTTTAAATAGTTTGTGGATAATGTTTGTTGCTATGGTCTGATGAAGCAGAGGCTAATCTGCAAAAGCACTAACCTTTTATTTCAATAAAGTTTTGTATAGTTTACTATAGCCGTGTTTGAAAGGAGTTTTCTCTTGGACACTAAGGAGTAAGCCTGCAGCTACACAGAGAGAGAGAGAGAGAGAGAGAGACAGATACACACAGAGACAATGACAAATGTAGATTACACAGCACTGATGGTTAGCTTCCACTCACCATCTCTTTCCTACTGCATGACCTCCCCCAAGTCAAATACAAAGAGGCTTAATCTTCTGTCAGCAATGGCTCAGATATAGCAACACAAGAGGGTTTCTTTGGTCTTCAATGTCATCTCTCTGCTGTAAGAACAGACTACACTTTTATCATGGTCTTGACTGCATGGATGTCAGATGTCTCGTTGGCACTTGTCAGGGTGTGCATGTGTCACAAGGCAACTTAACTGTTGTGCAATTGTTCTAAACTTACCATAACTTGACCATTTGCATCAGATGATTAAGAAAGGGACTCACTCTTAAATGCCATAAAATGAGTCAAGCATCAGCAGATGTCTCCTTCAGAGGGTATCAGAGGGTAGGCTAGTACAGCTATCCTTCAAGTATTTTAGCAAGTGAAAGCAAACATTAAAATATACATTTTCAATCACAGTGTATCACTCTCCTAAAATTTAATCATCAGTCTAATTGTAAATGACTGAGAATAGGTGAAAAATGACCAAAAACAAAATATTCAGTTTTTTCTCCTTCTCTCAAGTGTTTCAACTCCTTCCACAAATAAAGCTGGTCATGAAGAATAAAATCCTTGGTAACAGGGTTACTAACTGTTAGGGTAAGTTTCAGAAAAACTCTAGAAACTTAATCACATATACTGTTCCTCACCACAAAAAAAGAAATCCCTACTGTTGGGTACATCTTATCTGACAGCAAATAAAGAAAAACAGTCCAAAACTGAAAAATGAAAATCATTTACTTTTTTTTCTAGAAACACAGCTCCCTTCACACACAGGAAGGAGTGCATTTCAAACCATCCATTAGCAAGACAGGGACTGTCAAAAATAAAAAGTTGGTCAACTTATTTTTTGAGAGTACTCAGTTGCTTTAATACAATTCAAAAAAGAAAAAAAATGTTCCAGTCGAGTATGGATGCAGGGGTCTTACTTTACATAACCGAATGCTCAAATGTTCAAAATTCATACGGCCGAGACCATATGATCGAACATTTGAATGTTTGAAAATGTGAGCTAGACCGATAAAAATAAAAAAAACACATTAAACTGTGTATAGCAGGGTGGCTTCGCCCCCCCCCCCCTGCACCCCCCTACTTAAATATACCAACTCCGAGATCGCACTACAGCAAGAACAAGGGAAATCTCCCGGTCCACACTGTATGCGATTTCCCGTTCAGAATGTCGGTATTTCAAAACTTCGAATATATGCTCTGCGATCATATAATACGATACTTTTTACACATACAAGTAGCCTCCCCCCCCAAAAAAAAAAAGAATAAGTCACTTTTGCTTGAGTACTGTGCAAATTTTTTTCTACAATAAAGTGACCAAAATTGTCAAAGTATATCACACCTTTATATATACATAGGGTTTTAACAATTTTTTTAAAGATGCCAACATACAGTAGTGATCAAGTAACATAAATGGAACAATTTATCTCCTTTCACTGACAGAATCATCAGCAAATAAGGGGTTTCAATTCTGATCATGCACCAGTGATGAAAACATTTCTCTTCATATCTGTGGGTAAAAATGTACAATTCAGAAAGCCATTGTTATGCAGCATAGAAAAATGTGCCTAATAAACATCACACATCATTGTGAGTGACATCTGGAAGCAGGACTGAATGTTAATCTGCAGGACTACAGTAACGGGTCTCTATTTAAATTTGGGTCAACCTTTGGAAGACTTTAGTGTACATATATAATAATTATAAGAACTGTACTAGGGAGGCAAAACAATGAAAACTGGAAAGGTAACCATTGTGCAAAGTGCTTAAACTGTCTGCAAAGTGGTGAAAACCAGAAAGGTGACAATGAGCAATGTATTATACTGGCTGCTTAGGAGTCTGAGCCTAGAAAGTTGAGATCATGGACATATATACATGACTCTTTGTAAATCTGTGAAGTCTTAACTACAGTAATGCAAAAACACAAACATAGGACCCAAAACAGAAAACCATGGCACATGCATACCTTGTGGTGGCATTGCTAACAAAAAAAAACAAAAAAACACTGAAACTGCCCAAACTTCTAAATGAATGAATGGGAAGGTAGCTGGTTTAGTATAAGACTATGGGTGAAACAGAGCCATAAAAAAGTACTGTCACCAGGCCAAAACAGTATGTGCTGCTCATCACATATTCTTGCTTTAATCAGTAGTTTGGTTTATATATGTGAGGGTTCCTGCTGAAATTCTGTCAACTGCAGAATTCAGTAGTAGCAGGCAATCATTGGAACAATGAAAAAGAAAGTACAAATAAAGCCAGAGGCTGCAGTGCCCCTTACTTTGAGGTACAGTAATCCATAGCATGGTGGGCACAGATTCCATGAGTAGAGATGCAGATGGGGGGGTTACTGGAAGACCCCTTGCAAAAAGACTTAATTTTTCAGGACCGCGGGATCAACAAATACAGGTACTGCACTTCCAACAAGACAGTATGTGATGGTAGCTTCTAATATTTTATGTGATGTGGGGTGGCCAGAGGGATAGGTTGGCAGTTGCTGACAACTGTGAAGTCACCTTGTTAGTGCAAGGGATTATAATGGCATTTACAAAAGTTGGGACTATATCACTTGTCTCCGTCAGGAAAGTGATTACACTGCAGTGAGAAGGATTTGTGTCTTGGTTAAAAATACAAAACCTGTCAGTGTCTTATCCATCCATAAAATGGAGCGATAGCAGCAGGCAGGTATCTATAAAGGATACTGCAAGGAAGATGCATCGAATGTATGTACACGTGTTAGAGCAGCCAAAGTGTTTCAAGGAAACATTTCAGATGGAAAGTGCAATGATCACAGAGACTAGAATAGTTACATTATTGTGAGATTTGATGAATTAATGTGGGCTGTTAATGAGAATCCACAAAAAGCAGAGACTCTTTCTTGGAATTTTGGGTTCTGACTTGTAATTTAACTAGCTGCCTAACATTATGTATGTTATGGTGTTACCGCAAAGTGGACTGGAATAATGTTGCCCACTTTCAGTGGGAGCCCTCATGGAGAAGCCATTGCATTTTGTGGACTACGGGGCAATGACATTACAGAGGCTGAGTATTTCTGAGAAACTGAGATATGCTTGACAACAGTCCATAGCTTAAAGCAGTTAATGCTTTCAGCAAGTTGAAAAAGCAGGGATAGATTTCAGTAGGAACAGACAAACATTCACAATTCCGCTAACAGACTATGCTATTAAAAATGAAAACATATAAAACAAACTGCAAACTGATGCCCTGGAATTTATTAACTCAATCTAATTCTTAATCATCTAATCAATTTTGGGACAAAAGTAGTATAGAAACATTTAATTTCTACAGTTTAACTTCTGGGGTTTGAGTAGTGTTAAAACACCTCTCCTCCCCTATCTCCAGTATCTACACTGGATACAGCCTGGAATTTGCATCAGACTTTGGAGTCTGGGTGTGAGAGCTTGACTGATAATCTAAAATTAAAGGACCACATGAAATCCATTTTCTTTTTATCATCTTTGGAATATGGTCTTGATTAACTATCCGATTCCATTAAAGGACTTTATTTAAAATTGGTCTCTTCACATTTAGACTACCCCTTTATCTGGAGCCAGAAGACAGGAATACAGGCCACATTCAGCGGATGTAGAATTATGCAGCACCTAACAGAAAACCTGATATTTCAACAGTATGTAGCACATGACCCCTGTGCTGCCTAGTCTGTACTTCCTGGCAACAGCTTCAAGGTGAGACTACAAAATCAGTGTCCTTACCTATACTGCCCATCTTGTCTTAGGTCAAAATCTTACCTTAATGAGCTGCTGTGCCTTGTCAAACATGCAGATCACTTTATTCTACAGGAAAGGAAGCGAATAATTCCAAGGCATTGCTTGCGAGTACTATGGGTAAAACATTTCCTCTGTACTGTACTCCCTACCACCAAAATTCACTACCTTTGTCAGAACTGGTCTTAGACTTCAGGGGAACAATTTAAGAGAATATCTAAAGATTACTTTTTTCACAAAGTCCACTATCTACATAACCCATTTTACAGTGGAATTTAACTGCCAGTTTCACCACAAACCAACATTTATTATACCGAATCAGCTGCATCTGCAGGCTTATGTCAAATAAATTCAATTCTTATGACCTGTTTTTAATGTATTACTTTGTTTTATTGTAACAAGGCTAATATTAGGCTGGATAATAAATATGACGATCTGAAGCAGGCACAACTTTCACATGGAAGGAAATGTCACCTGCACAGTGTGCTACAGCCAGTTTATTTGTTCTGCATCTCTTCTGGTTGCATCCAACTCTCTTATGTACTCCTCTGTTTGCTGTCTTACTCAAGAGAAGCACCCAACAGCTGTCTACACAACCAAGTAGACACTCAGAATCAGACTTAAAATGGCAAGTGTACATGCCCTGCCACATTATATAAAGTACTAAAAAGGGAAACAATAATACACCTCCTGTGATGTCACCTCTGTTTACACTGAAGTACTTGTATACTGGGACATGTGAGAACAGAGTTTTAAAATAGAATACTATGGATGTAAACATGAACTGCAACTAAAAAATATTATACAGAAAAAGTACTGTAATGATATTAAATGAATACGATTTAAAACACAGCTGCAGACATACCTCTCAACTGTCCAGATTTTCACAGAATGTCTAGATTTCTTCCTGTTTGTGGTCTGTTCCTCATTGCATTTGTGGTTTTCTGGCAAACCATTGATTACTGAAGTCACTAAATGAAAGACATTTGAGTTTCAGACTTCATATCTTTCAGAAAATATATAATAATGCAAAATATGTAATTCTAACCACTTTCTGACTTTATAGGAGCCATATTTAAAATCTGTCCCTATTTTTGGACCTTTGTCTCACCATAATTTCTAGTGTTGTCCTGATTTCTTGCACGGAGATGTTGAGAAGTACGGCTACAGATAGTAAAAGAGCACAGACATGTCCTAGAATTTATTTATAGAGTTAAATCTTATTTAAAACACATTCTAATTTTAACCCAATAAAGTTACCCTAGAACAGCAGTGCAGCCATTATTTTATTTCTTACAGATTATATTTTGAAATTTATTAGTGCAGTGAAACCTTTCTTGAGAAGGACAAAGAGGACAGCTGTTACACAAGACTGGTAATACACGATTTACAAGTAGAATATCTTGCATTCCTTCCCTGCCTCCACAGCCAGGTTTACAACTTTCCGCAGTAAATAGTTAAGTGTCATAGATCTATTATTGTTTAATTCCATTACCAGTTACTAAATTGGGGAACATGGGGTGCTGAACTGTGCAGTATTAACAAACATGAAATGGGCTGGCACTAATCTGTAATAGTCACTAAGTCTATACAGAACATCTCTCCACATTGAATCTGTAGCTGTAATGCTCAAATTTTCATCACCTTTTGCTGTTCTCAGTTACTTTACTAACAAACTCAGTGATGGCCTCCCTGTACAAAATGATCACAGATTCTGCCTTAATGGAAAGCTATAAACTGTCCATGTTGATTGATGGGGAAGTCATCAAGCAGTTACTTCTATGTGACGGCAACCATTCTTGACAGATCATACCTCTCAACTGTACAGATTTTTGCACACAGTCCATATTTTTACCTCTTATTTTTTGTCTGCTCCTCGTAAAATTTGTGTTTTTTCTAGCAAATCATTGGGATGATCTGAGGACTGAAGTCACTAAATAATGCCATACATTTGAGTTTTAGACTTCATATCCTTCAGAAAAATGCATGCTAACACAAATCATGTTACTCTAACTACTTTCTAAGTTTATAAGAGCAATATTTAAAATATGTCCTTATTTTTGGGCCTCTGTCCCCCCATTATGTTGGGCTCTGTCTAGGCTTCTTGTGCTAAGAGGTTGAGAGGTATGGTCAAATGGTCTATTAGTTAAAGACTTTTGCATGCAATATATGCAAAATCTAGGCATAATGTTTATCATTCAACTTTGGCTCTGCTCTAAACCAAGCTTGTAGTTAGGGAAGCTGCAGGTTTTTTCATAGGTTCATAGGTTTATACTAGGCTATCTGCCCTAAGGCATTTATAAGCCTAGCCCAAATTATTGTGGCTTACGCCACCCCTTATATGAAAAAATACTGTGCCCATTAGTTTGTTGTGCCTCTGTCCAGCAGTGACCCAGAGATGATTCCCGGGGTAAACCTACGATCTCCCATCCACAGGTCTAGATTTCTCTTGAACAGAGTCAGCGAGGTGCTCTGCCTCACATGGACCGGGATTTTATTCCACAGCATAGGGAGTCTCTGAGTGATAAATCTATCCCTCCAGCACGTCCTATTTATATCCGTGCTAAGGTTTAAGTCGCTTGCTCTAGTGGTTTTGGTGGATTTGGATTTTTGAGGTGGAGCATGTCCATTAATTCGGGTTGGACATGGCCTTGTATGTCAGGCACATGTCACCTCTGAGCAGACGGTATGCGACTGAATAGAGCTGGAGTTTCTTCAATCTGGCAGCATATGACAGATTTTGGAGTCCTTATCCTTTTGGTGAGGAACTTTTGGGGTCTCTCCAATTGCTGCAGATGTCGGGTGAGATACATCCCGAATGGGGCATTGTACTCGATCATTGGTCTGATAAGTGAAGAGTACAGGGAACAATGACCTCACTAGATCTGGATGTAAATCCCTTCATGATCAGGTGGGCAATGTAGAAGGTCTTTCTAACCACTTTAGCAATGTGAGTGTCAAAGAAAGGCCACTGTCAACCTGGGTCCCCAGGTCCCTGATAACCTCTTCTGTGCTTAGTGGATTGCCACCTATATGGTAGCTTGGGGTTACCTTGTTTTTCCCGAAGGGTATGACTATACATTTTTGGCGTTTAACTTCAGGCCATGGCTCTGGCACCAGCTATCTGTTTCCGTGAGTCCCTTCTGAAGGATATCAGTGTCCGATGCACTTTCCACTATGGCCCAGTTTGCAGTCATCTGCAAACTTTGTCAGCCAAAGTCCTCCCATGTTGGCCTGTACTTCTGAGAAGTAGATGCCAAACAATAGGGGCCAAGGACCGAGCCCTGTGGGACACCACTTGTGACCGGCTTGGAGTCTGACACAGCGCCAGCAACTCTAACCCTGTGGGTTCTGTCCTTAAGCCAGTTTGCAACCCATCTTGTGACATATGGGTTTACATTTAAGCTGATAAGTTTTTCTACAATACCGAGTGGGGTATTGTGTCGAAAGCCTTTGCAAGGTCAAGGTAGGCTGTATGGACTGCCTTTCCTCATCAATGGCCTTGGTGACTATTTCAAGAAGTCGACCAAGTTCAAAAGGCATGATCTTCCCTTGACAAAGCCAAACTGGGTCGGGTCCAATGTCTGCAAGTCCCCTATATCTTTGTTTATGAGCTCCATTATGATCCTCTCCATAGCTTTGCAGACTAGACTTGTTAAGCTTATGGGGCGGTAACTACCAGGGTCCGTAGAGGCCACCTTTGTGGAGTGGGACCACAGTTGCCGTCGCCACTCCTTGGGCATGTATCCTGTGGTAAGGCTGAGATTAAACCGCTGCCTTATGTGCGGGTTTAATTCCTCATTTAGCTTCTGTAGCACACAGCCGGGGACATCATCCGGTCCCATTGATGTTGTGATTTTAGCTTTAGAGAGAGCAGCCATCACCTGCGCATTTGAGATGTCCGGGAGGCTACACCCGGCTGGGATAGTTATCTCTCCTTTAGGGGAGAGGGGTGAAGTTTGCACTGAACCTGTCTGCCAGTATGTTGGCAATGTCTGTGGGTTCAGTGATTTTGTATCATTTTGGACTAATTCTGAGCATATCTGTGAGTTTCCACCCAGGTTCCTAACATAGCTGAAAAAGGCCTTATGATTGTCCTTTGAATCCATGGCAATTTTTCTCTCAAAATTGGCCTTAGTTGATTTTATGAGTGCTCGTATTTTTTACTAATAATGATCAGGGGTGACTTCCCTTTTATGGATTTTGTTCTATCATGTAATAGCTTTCTCCTCTTATTGTAAAGTTTGTTAATGGCTGGGGTCCACCAGACTGGACGTTTGCCCTTTGTGGAAAGAGTCTTGGTTTTATTTGGGATTGCCTGATCCATGCAGTCCTGGAGGTGTTCATAGAAGGCATTTGTAAGGGCTTCCGCAGCTTGGGTTGTGGTTTCCTCTGACTCAGGGGCCTTGAAGGATACCACACCAGTCTTGAGTAGTGTGAAGTTTGCTTTACAGAAGTTCTTCACTATGGTCTTTTTGTTTGGGGTGGGGGCGGGATGTGGATTTCCAGTGAGATTAGTTTATGATCAGATCTCACCAATGAGGGATATACTTCCGGTGTGGAGCATTTTGTCCCCATGTTTGTGACAATGACATCTAGTATATTTTCTCCTCTCGTGGGAACAGTGACTAGCTGTTCCATGGCATTTGAATTTATGAACTCCAGGAACCGTTGGGCTAGAAAGTTAGGGCTTGAGTAATGTTCCCAGTCTATATTCGGTAGTTGAAGTCACCCAATATGATGGTGTTTGGAGATACATTTATACCCTCCAGTGTCTTCAGGAAGGCTGTGTGGGGTTCCTGAGTTTGAGAGGGTGGCCTGTAGCATGCTACAATTTGTAGAGCAGTTTTGCCTATTGTTAGTTGCACCTGGATGGTTGCGGAAGCTTCAGGCGTAGCCACCAACCTGGAGGTGTGAGTATCCTTTATGAATATGGATACACCCTCCTTTTGTGGAGTGGTCCGGGTTTTGGGGCGGAACGCATGATATGAGGGTAAAACCTAATAGTGCCGGGGTGCTCTCAGGAGCCTTGAACCAGGTTTCAGTTACAGCACAGACATCGATGTTCTCCATACTGAGAAGGGCCTCGAGTGCGTGCATTTTGAGATTTAGACTTCTGGCATTGAGCAGCATTACCCTCAATTTCTTCCCATTTTTGTTTTCTAGGGTGGTAGGTTTAGAATTTGAGCCTTGCCTAAAAAGGCACTATGGGGTGGCAAGAGCCTTAGCCAATATCCGGAATCCCAGGGTGACAGGTGCAAGCCGTCCCTTGAAGCAGCGTGGCTTGTCAAGCATGTCATCCCAGGCAGACAGACACTGGATCCCCTTTGAATGACACCAGACATTAAGCCAATTGTTAAAGCTGATCATCTTGTCTCTATATTGTGGCATCATTCTTGGTGAAGGAAGGATACTGCTCAGGGTTAGGGTCATACCTGCCTGGGCTACATAATCAGAGAGCTCCTCTATGTCTCTTTTCATGCAGTCCAGGGAGGTACGTCTCAGGTCGTTCACACCAGCATGGACAATGACTGTGTCATATTTGTACTTGCTGTGGAGTGACCCGAGTGCTTGTGTTATGTGGCGGATTCTAGCGCCCGATAGGCAGCTTACTGTGACCCTCTCCTTGTTCAGCCTGGTGAGTGGGACGTCAGTGTGTCTGACTATGGAGTCACCTATGACAAGTATGTTTGGTGTTGTATTTGGCCTTAAGGGCTGTGACTGCTTTGCACACTGCTTTTGTGGTTTATGTGTTGCTTGTGGGGTGTCTTGAGGCACTATGGGGGTGGCAAGAGCCTTAGCCAATATCCGGAATCCCAGGGGTGACAGGTGCAAGCCGTCCCTTGCGAAGCAGCGTGGCTTGTCAAGCATGTCATCCCAGGCAGACAGACACTGGATCCCCTTTGAATGACACCAGACATTAAGCCAATTGTTAAAGCTGATCATCTTGTCTCTATATTGTGGCATCATTCTTGGTGAAGGAAGGATACTGCTCAGGGTTAGGGTCATACCTGCCTGGGCTACATAATCAGAGAGCTCCTCTATGTCTCTTTTCATGCAGTCCAGGGAGGTACGTCTCAGGTCGTTCACACCAGCATGGACAATGACTGTGTCATATTTGTACTTGCTGTGGAGTGACCCGAGTGCTTGTGTTATGTGGCGGATTCTAGCGCCCGATAGGCAGCTTACTGTGACCCTCTCCTTGTTCAGCCTGGTGAGTGGGACGTCAGTGTGTCTGACTATGGAGTCACCTATGACAAGTATGTTTGGTGTTGTATTTGGCCTTAAGGGCTGTGACTGCTTTGCACACTGCTTTTGTGGTTTATGTGTTGCAAAATTGCTCAGCTGCACCTGGTAGCACAGCACTGTAACCAGAACATGACACAGTAATGAGAAAGAAAGTAAAATCATCTTTCAATATATGTTCAAGGAATTAGTATGCCATTTCTAATTCTTCATTTTAATTTGTAAAAGGTTTCCTTGGGTGGGGTGGGGGGCAAATATGACCTCAGGGAATACTGAAAGTAATCATCAGGTGTGCAGTAAAGCATCATGTTTATATGCAATGATGACACAGTAACAAAGACCAACTCATCACAAAGACTGATTAAAAGTTTCAAATCTCTCAGAGATGGCAAAAAAATGCCCAGACAATCTATTGCAAGCATGTAAAGGAAATGATGGGCTGTATCAGCTTACACAAATAAAATCCATGGCACAGCAAACATTACAAAAGCTTCTTCTGTGCCAGCTTGGTAAAAAAGGTTTACCACTTAGAATTAATGGCTGTTGTAACCCCTTTGATAACCACTGTTAAGGCATCTGAATAAGTATATCAATCTATGAGGAGTTTTTCTGCAGGTTATGGAACATTGTAAAATAAATTACTTTCTTGTCATGGTCAGCATGGCTTCAGAGCTGAATACAGTATACAAACTGCCATTTACTTAGTTACTGACCAAATTTCTGGGAACATGAAAAAGGCCCACTTACTACAAATGCCATCTTTATGGACCTACAGATGCCTTGTTCTGCACAAAGTTGGTGTACAACATGACTTCACATTCCAGTTTAAGTTTTGATCACTGTTGGTAAAGTTTTGCCAAAAGGCACTGGGCGCAGTGTGAGGTGTGTGCCAGTGATTATAACCTTTGATCTATAACTGTAGAGTGTGGAGCTCATATGGGTGTGGCAGGGCTCAGCTATCATTCAAGGCAGCACTGCACATTTATTGTATACCTTTAAAGACAGTTGCCCTTTGTATACCAATTGGTACCAGTGGTGGGAGTCAAAGCACTCTCCTTGTGCCCCGGCATATGTACTGATGGCAGCAGTGTGACAGTTAAAGTCTGCAGTCCTTATTAACGGCAGACTGCTGTAACATTTCAAACTGCCTTATATGTGGCCTCCCTCCCCATCCTTCAAAACCATTCTGAAAGATTCCCAGACAAAAGTTGGCTTGTTTTCTTGCTCAACACCAGGATAAACTATGCCCCTAAATATGGACAAATACCTATTCATATCTTACATCTCTTATTCTCTCTTCTTCACTCACTTCTTTACTTCTATCAACTCCCCCCCCCCTCCCCAGCTTTCTCTTTAAATACATCATAAGGGCTGTTTTTCTCTCACTTCATATTGCAATTCCTGTTTGTATTATACTAACTTGCCTATAACTTCTCCATAAATTGGCTAAACAATTTGCAAACTATTACATTCTTGTCATATTTGTATCTATTCTTAACCAGTGTTTTCATGTTATGTCTAATCTGGTATAATTATTTAAACTGTGTTTTTTTTTTTTGGTATTATTTTCTTAAAGACTGTAAAATTATTGTTCTTAACATGTTTTGTAATACTTTGGAGCTTTTTTCCCTGGGCCGTCCCCAAAAATGGGTTCTTACCCAGTTGGACTTTCCCAGTAATCAAATATCAATAAAGGGAGCAAATATGTGAGGCTAAGAAAAAAAGTTATGTACTTACCATAATGTTCCATGTGAGGAGTTCATCTCACCTTCATTCTTACAGATGGGTTTGGAGACGATCCTCGGCTCAGAGTCGGCCAACTACAAAGCTCGAGGTATTCAGACAGCTTGTGGCCAAGTCCCTATCCCATGATGCACCTTGTGTTACCTCAGATCTTGTCTGTTGCCTCTAACAATACCATATGCCATTCTATCTTTATTTTAGTTAAGAAAACCATAGAAAAGACAACGCAACCAAGATAAAACATGAATCTCGGTGCTCGAAAAAACCTGGAGGGGGTTGGAGGGTGGTAAGTCAGAATGAAGGTGAGATGAACAACTCACATGGAATGTTATGGTGAGTACATAACTTCTTTATGTGAAGTTGTTCTATCTTGCCATTCATTCTTACAGATGGGCAGTGTCCCAAGCACCATTTTTCTTAGGTGGCTCACAGGGGTATGTTTCTCAGGACAGTGGAACCAAAGGAAGCCCTGTCGACTTTGTAATGAGTGATAAAAGTATGAGGCTGCTGCAAAAATACTATCTATTGGTAGCTTGGTAGTAAAAGCTGAAGATGTGGAAACAGCTCTGGTTGAATGAGCCTTTATTTTGTGTTGCAGAGGTATATTGGCAGCTGAGTAAGTGAAGGTGATGAAATAAAATAATCATTTCGACAGAGTAGTCTTTGCCACAGATCTACCTTTTCTGGAGTCTGAAAAGGAAACAAAAAGTTATTCAGATCTTCTAAACTCTTGGGTTCTATGTAGGGAAAATCGAAGTTGTCTGTGAACATCAAGTTTCTGCAGCATGTACTCCAAGTTATTCTGTGTTTGGGGGAAAAAATGGTAATTCTATGGTTTGATTAAGGTTAGATTCAGTACAAACTTTAGATAAGAATGAAGGATTTTGTTCATAGTGAAACTATCAGAATGAAAAATCAGATACCAGGGTTTTATACACAAGGCCTGTAGCTCTGAAACTCTTCGAGCAGATGTGATGGCTACTAAAAAGACAGTCTTCCAACACAAAAATTTCAAATTGCACGAGGAAGCTGGCTCAAACGATGGAAGAATGATGCATGAAAGCATAAAATTTAGATTCCAATTTGCCAGGTGGTCTCAGGTGGAAGGTCCCTTTGAGAAAAAGCTTTGGATAGCTTGTGTGACATTACATTAAAGCCTTCAGTACCAAGATGAAAATTAGAGATTGCAGCGAGCTGCACATGAATGGTGGTTGCAGCTGCTCCCTTGTTGAAAAGCATGGTCAAAAACTCTAGTATGGAGGAAATAGGGGCTAGGTAAGAGTCACTGTTATTTTGAAAAGCCCATATGGAAAATCTCTTCCATTTGTTGAGGTATAATTTCCTAGTAGATGATTTATGAGAAGATATTAGAATATCTTGTGTTTCAGTTGAGAGGTTATGGAACCTGGCTATGTTGGGAATTGGAGCAGCCAAGCTGTCAATTTTAGGGACTGAAGAGAGGGATGAAGAGCCCCCGACGAGTGCATCAGAAGGTCAGGAACTGGGTCTAGAATCCAAGGCTCTTCCAATAGAGGAGGACAAAAAAGGGGAACCAAAATCGGACGAGGCCAGTGAGGGGCTATAAGAATGATGGTCCTTCCCAGGGCTTTGGTTTTCTTAACACTTTGGATATCAGGGGTATTGGTGGGAAGGCATAAAGGAGATCCGGAGGCCAATCGTGATCGTGTACGAGTGTGTCCCTTGGGGCACTTCCCGGAGGGGGGATTAGGGCAAAATAGCTTCTGCATTTTGTGTTCATGGGGGATGCAAAGAGATTGCAGCAAGGCTGCCCCATCTGCAGAATATTCTTTCTGCTATTTCTTCTTTGCGGGACTACTCGTGAGACAACAAGATTGCCCTGCTCAGTTTACCTGCTACCACGCTGGATTTCCCTGGGATGTGCGTTGCTATCAGAAAGCACTGGGTGGACGTAGCCCACTGCCAGACTCTTAGGGCCTCTTGACAATGGTTCCTCCTCATTTATTTATGTACCAGACCACTGACATGTTGCCCGTCTGATTTGTAATTGTCCCCAGAGGGAGGGAGTCCTGAAAGTACTGCAACGCCAAGAGTACCACTTTCATCTCCAAGACATTGATATGAAGATGTGTCTAGTTCGGTCCACGTGCCTTGGGCCGTTATTCCCTAAAATTGCCACCCCCCACCTGATCACGGAAATGTCTGTGGTCACAGTGTCCGATGGTGATGGTAGGATAAAAGGACGACCTATCGTTACTTGGAGAAAGGTCAACTACCATCGAAGATCCTTTTTGCAAGAGTTTGTTAGAATGATGAGAAGAGACATTGGGAGTTCTTGATAAGACCATTGCGTGAACAGGAGCCATTGTAGGATCTGCATGTGCAGACGACCCAAGGGAATTGCCATTTTTGCAACTGCCATCGTCCCCAACAATTTTAGCATATCTGAGGCTGGGACCTTGTCTCTAGATATGAGGTTCAGAATCTGATGTCGAAGAACCGATATCTTTTCGGGAGGAAGTTTTAAAGTGGCGGAGGTGGTGTCCAAATCTGCTCCGATAAACACAATATGTTGCGATGGCGATAAGGCAGATTTTTCTAAGTTTATGGCAATCCCCAGTTGATTGCAAAGGACAAGCGTGGTGTCCCTGGTTTGTATAAGCTGATGCCTGGTGGTGGCGGTGAGGAGCCAATCGTCCAAGTACAGAAACCCTTGGAATCCCAAACGCCTCAGGTGAGCCGTGACCACTGCCATACATTTGGTTAACACTCTGCTGGCTGTAGTGAGATCAAAGGTCAGGGCTTGAAACTGGTAATGACTGGCTCCAAGCCAGAAGCGCAGATGATCCCTGGATGGTCTGGCTATTTTTATCTGGTAGTATGCATCCTGGAGATCTATCAAGCACATCCAACTGTCTTTCCCTAAAAAGGGAAGTATCGACTATAGCGTGACCATCCGGCACTTCTCCTTGACAGATCTGTTTAGTCTGTTGAGGTCCAAATTAGGTCTCCAGTCCCCTGTCTTTTTTGGAACTAAAAAGAATCTTGAGTAAGTTCCGGATCTATCTGGTCTGCTGAGACCGGTTGGATGACTCTTTTTGTAGCAACCTTTGGACCTCGAGTGTTGCTTGTTTCCTGAAACTGGGTGGGACATCCAGGATTTTTGTTATCAAGGGGGGTGGTGGAGTGGCAAAGGGAATAAAAATATTCTCCAGATATTATGCTTTGTACTCATTTGTCATTTATTTTTAGCCAGGCATCTGGATACAAAGAAAAGCGACCCCAGAGTCCCTCTAGTGTAGGACAGTCGGGCCTCCTTTTAGGAGTGCTGGTAGGGTTTCCCAAAGAACTGGTCTCTGTCACCCTGATTTTGTGGACCCCCTCTGCCGCAAGGGCGGCATCTTCCATTATTGCCCCCTCCTCTGCCTCTGGAGGGGGGGGTCATCACATGGGTCCAGAAAGGCTCCTTGGGCTTTTTGGAACCACATCCTTCCTCCCTTTTGACCTTTGGAGTAGGGTCTAGTAGGGGTGGAAAAACGGACTCCGACAACAGACAGTCTTTCCTTCCTGCTCACACCTGGTAAGAGAGTTTCTCTAACTTTGGGCCCAAAAAGAGACGAGCCATCAAAAGGGGTGTTTATAAAGGATGACCTAAAGGGCTCTGCAAAAGAACATAAGCGCATCCAGGCGTGTCTCCTAAGAGCTATACCTGTACCCGCTGCTCTACTCGTTCCATCAGCTGCATATGAAATCAGATGCATGGAAGAGTTCACTACAGAATTAAGAGTAGCAAGCTGGGAAGCAAACTTGTCTGTGACTCCCTCAGCTATCGTACCCTGTAGAGCATCTCCAAGCTCTTTTAGAAGATCTGTTTGCAGTCTTGTGAAATGTGTGAGATAGTTCAGTGAACGCATAGCAAAAGTTACTGAACTAAACATGCGCTTCCCATATCTATCCATGACCTTAGAGTCTCTGTTAGGAGGATGGACAGAGGAAGAAGTTTCAGACATCTCCTTTTTGGTGGCTGCCTCCACCGCCACGGCATCAACAGGCACTCTCTTTGTGAGAAAAGTCTTATCGTGGGGGGCAGAAATAAATTTATTAGGTCTCCTAGGGACAGGCTCCATAGTGTCCGGAGTCTCCCACACCCTTTGTGAGACCAGCTCCTTAAGCTCATCGAAGGACGGAGACACCCAAGAGGTGGAGGGCTGAGACCCAAAAGCTTTCAGGAGGACCAACTCATCCTCAATAAGGTTGGAGGGTTACATGAATGATGGCCTTCTGTGATGAGCTTTTTCTATGACAAGGGAAGAAATCAGAAGTCAATGGTGGGAGAACTGTTGGTTGGCAGGGATGAAAAGCACAAACTATAACTTCATGAAAGAAACCAAAAGAATGCCTTACGGGAAAGTAATAAATCTAAATGTTTCAGTGAGTCTGGTTAAGAATTTTCTCTGTGTTCAGACATTTCCTAAGCATGTTTTATAAAATGGAATTATAACATGGTAGGTTATTATTGTAGTTCTCCACAGGTTTGTTACATTGCGGTCTTGTATTGCAGCTAACGCATATATACATTTTTTTATATTACAATTGCCATCTGCCTTAAATTAACTTTTATTGTGTAAAATGTACATGTATGTTTTACATGAATGGATTTACTATTTTCTGACCTATGTTATTACATTTTACACCCCTGGCATTAGTTGTGGCTGAAAAGCATCTCTGAAGCAGTTAATTTTCCAGGTTAAAAAAAACAAATGTACCATCTTCAGAAGAAGTCTGAGTAGACTGTGCACTATCCCAAATTTTGCCCACAACCAAGTAGCAGGAGATGGACAGAGTAGCTCAAGAACAATCCTACAACAAAGTTTCAGGACAAAATGAAAGTTAGTCTTGGAAGAGATCCAATCCTTGTGAAATGCTAGATAGGGTGCTCTAAGAGAGTTCCCTAGAGATGAATATCTACAGCTTAGTGATCTCATTAGAACTTATGGTCACCAAGGTGAGGAGTCTTCCAAAAGAACTGCCACTACGTCAACTCAACTCATTTAGGATGGGAATCCTATTATGGATAAAGCTCAAAGGTCCCATGGAGGTAAAGGTTCTTCAAAGAAAAACAAGAATACAGAATACCTTTAAAGGAGTGGGTTGACCAGCCAATGCTGGGGCATATTTCTGATTTAACATAAGATAGTAATGCAAAAGATGCCAGAAGTATGCACACTGTTTATAAAATAATGAAGGACCTCCTAAGACAAGTACCTGAGAAGTAAAATCCCCTAAAGCTAACCACTAAATGGGGTGGCACATGATACTGCTTCACTCAGACAGCCTCTCACTTCCCAATGTGTCAAAGGCTTCCTGAACCCCCCCCCTCTATGTGCTCTAATAGCCTCAAAGGATCTAAATGATGACCCAATCCACAGCCACAAATGACAAGGAATTTATGGGCTTGTACTAGGAAATTTTTCTTGAACCATCAGAGATACAGGAGCCTGAAAGCACATCATCCTGGACCACAAAGTTAACATGGATGATTGTCACACAGATCAGATAAAGACTAATAAAAGTCCACGCATCAGAGAAAATAAACTATTGCCCATCCTCCAAGAAAACTTAAAATGGCATTATCAGGTGAAATGGAAAGGAGATGCAGTCTCTTAAGATCTATGCTGAACTGAACAAGCCACACAATTATAGTGCATAATGCTGAGTAAGAATGTCATTTCACTCTCATGAGGCACATACAGAGAACATAGGTCTTCTTGGGAGCAAAGTAAGCTGAAGCCACATGCTACTCAGCTGGACATCTTTTAGGGAAAATGTCAAAGATGACCCAAGTTCTCCATCATTTAGCTCAAACACTGGTTTACACAATTCTTTGGAAAACAGGAGTAGCTACAGGTCATTCTGTAGTAGACTTCATACACCTATGCATCTCCACACAGGAAATGTAAACTGGAAGAAAGAATCCTCACCTTTGTTTGTCTCACAAGTAAGAGCATCCAGATATCCCAAGAACAAGGGACACCACCTCCAATTACTAATTCCATGGTCTCACTCTGCATGCAAACCAGCAACAGAGCAGCAGCTAAGTACTGTGTTTTATACACTGGGACACCAGTACTAGAATTAGTACATGATGGAAATACCTGCTCATAAAAGGCCTGTGTGAGACCTGGAGGTGGCATTAACCCACATTCCCAAGGGTACCTTCTACACTCAGCTTCTACATGAGGACAAATTCCCACCATATTTAATAGGATAAAACCATGTGAACTGGCTGGGCACAGCCTTGCTCCAGATTCTCAAATGTGGATGGATTAGTGTAGATGCCCTGGAATGTAACCTTTATGGTGGTTTTCAAGGGAATACTTTTTGTCAACCATCAATAGCCTAGTCATAGAGGTTGCTTGCATCTCATGAAAAACAAAGAAACCATATAGGGAGATTTTGTAGGAAGCAGTTTTGCATTACATCTTTTCTTAGAGTCTATTAACTTACCAATCCAGTGATTACCTGTGATCACAAGATAATTCCTCCCTAAAGGTGTTTGCACTATGCATCCTGGTCAACCACCTTCATAAAAGAGTGAATACAGGCCTCTAGCTTCTTCACTTCACCCCTTGTGGATGGCTGGGATGAAGAAAGAGCAACAATGGCAATGCTTTAAACCGTACCTGTTACCAGACAGCAAAAGCAGTGCCCATTTTGCTCCTGGCTAGTGATCCATTTAAGGCACTGAATGTGGAAGCTTCACATGCCGAATGCTGTCTGAGGTCTGAATTGTGGAAGCTGCAGAAAAAATAAGCATTGCAGAACAGACTTTGCCTTCTAATCCAGAAGCAAGATAGAAGAGTATGCAGAAACCAGGGACACGTGCCTCAAATGGGTGGAAGAGAGAAAATTCAGAATTCTGCTAAGCTGGGGAGGAAGTTCTAACGGTTATTCACTGCAGAGCACCTCCAATGTCGGATACTATGGTGCTAAAAGCATCCGTCTTAAATGCCTTGGATTCTGCAACTTTTTTTTTTGTAAATGCAATGTGGATTTTCTAAAACTCTCCCCATCACCCTAAGCTAATTCTCCTTGTCGAACAGGCTGGTTTACGTTTACCTCATTTGAATTTTTATTTTTAGAGATATGCATTTAAGACTCATACAGGATACAAGCCAGAGGTTATAAGTCAAAGTGGAAAAAGATGATGATGAAACAGGTGTAGGGGGCTGGGAGTGAGAATTAAAAGTAGAATTTTGGATCCAGGTCATTGAGGAGAATAACAGCAATACAGATTATTATACTCATAAAGCAGCAAAAAGTATTCTAAGAACTAAACCACATAGAAATGGAGAAAGAAGAATTTACCAATAAGGATGACTGCAATCAGGGATACAGAACACAGAATCAGCAAAGGAAGCAAGGTTTTAGGAGCAAATAACAGAGAGAGAGGTAACGCAGTGGGATGAGGCTAAGCAAAAAATTGGAATGCAGTTTAGAGACTACCTTCCCTACCAGGAGCTGATACGAGTGCAAGCAAATAGAAATGTGGAAGGGATTGTTAAATGAAAGACCAGCCTTGGCACTGCTTTTAATTTGCTCTAGAAAAGAAGTTGCTGCTAAAAAGAGATAATTAGTAGGACATGTAAAACACGATACAATAACTATATCAACAACAGGTTCATAGGCAATTACTAGGGTATTATCTGTGACAGGATCTTAAGAAACCTAGCTTTACACTCTCAGGGTAGTTTTTAGCCTTTATAATTTGCATAGAAATAACCCTAAAATGGGTTGAACACGAATATGTTGGGACATCTACAGGTTTCCCCCATCAATGAGGGACATGGGTGCTAAACCAGGGGGTAAATTTGCAGTTTCCCATCCATTCATCCAAATTTTATTTGAACAGAATGTGGAGTGAGACTGCCACATTGAAGCAGTATTCTCTGTGATATAGACCTATCCCTCAAATATGTTCATTTATTTTGCAGAAGAAATCGAGATCTGTTGAATGGGTATTTGTGTAATAGTTTAACAGACAAGGGTCTGCTGAAGCTCTATATGCAAGGCAGAGCTCACCTTTCAGTAGCCTGTATGATACTGCAAGAAGGGAGAAGGCCTTGAGACAGTCTGCATAGCTTTTGCGATTTAGGCCTTTGATTTTTATTTATTTATTTATTTATTTTAAGTGAAAGTGTTGTGGTCATTCAGGCCATGACAAATATTTGGACAGGTACATAGCACAAGTGGCATTATACTCAATGATCAGCCTAAAGAGTGCTAAGTACAGTGGAACAATTACACTCCTGGTTCTGGATGCAACACCTTTAGGTATAAGCTGTGCAATGATCAAGGATTTCCTTACAACAGAGGATACATGATCAAAGGAGAGCTCATTGCTGGAATAGGCTCCCAAATCCCAACGGAATCAATTTTTAAGGGTAGGTTGTCAATGTGATAGCTACAAGGGAAGTCTTGTTTGCTGAAGGATGCAGGATGCGGTTATACACTTATTGCCATTTAATTTTAATCCATGGTTTTGACACTAGCTATTGGTTGGGGACAGGCCCTCTTGGAAGATCTTGGTGTCCTCATGGGAATTCATTATGGCACCAACCACAACGCCTCAACATTAGCTTTGATCTCGGAGAAGTAAATAAAAAAGAAGAGATTAGAAAAAATTGGAAAAGGAAGGGAAATGTAATATATAAAGGAACAAAGGGAGGATATCTGTACTAAGTATGCAACAAAGTCCAGATGGTTTAGCATTTTGGCATGGAGGCCATTTTATACTCTAAGCAGACTTCCAAAATTTCTTCTTCAGGCAAACAGCAAATGCTGGAGGTGTGATGGGAAACAGAGAGGCAACTATCAATATTTTTTTTTGGGAATGCGACAAGTTGGCAGATTTTAAAAATTGCCTGCAGTATACTTCGTCAGAAATGTTGAGGTAGCAAACAATTTTAACTAAGGAATTTAGGCATGAAATGTTTTTATCTATGTTACTATCTTCTCCATTTCTGGTAAAACTGGTATAGACTTTGATTTCTATTTTCTCGTAATTGCTTTTTGGCAGCCATCACAATTAGATTCAGCAAGATATGTCTAGGCAATTCTGATTCTGTATCCTAGCTCAAAAAATCATTTCAATAGTTACTCCAACTTGTTCACTCACCATCTCCGACAGAGCAGTCTGCAGGGAATCTTTAAAATCAGCCAACTAATTACACTCCTGTAATCTTACTATCAATATCCATATAACAGAGCTTCCATTTTCTGAGTTTATATATTACCTTTTATTTAGTCTCTTCGCACATATCCTTAGCTGCCACACTGGTATCATTTTTAAGCCATACTTCTAAATATTTCATTTTGTCATGTCCCCATAAGTATGAATATTGCTGAAGCAATTTGTATGTCGGTATATAATTTACTCCTACTAAATTTATTTTAGCTTCATTAATTCTGTATCTCAAAAAAGTTTTGAAACTGTCCCTCAATATGTTCCACAGCACTGTACTTGCTCAATATGTTCCACAGCACTGTACTTTCCCTTTCTGGTTTTGTCAGTTATAAAATAAAGTAATTTGCAAATAGGGCCAGCTTTTCTTGACTACCATGCCAATTATATCCTTGGATTTCTGAGTCCCTTATTTTCTTTGCCAGTGGTTCTAAATATAACGCAAACCAAAAGGGAGAGAGGACACCTCTTCCTGGTTCGTCTGCTCAAACAGAGAATATCAGACAGGACCCCACCCACTTCAATTTTCATCTCCAATCCCTCACATATCCTCTTAATTAATTATAATTTTATCAGGGAATGGATATGCTTCCATTGATCTGCTCATTAAATCCCAGCTTACTCTGTCAAATACTTTCTCTGCATCAAGACGCAGCAACAGTAGTCATATTTTTTTACATTCTGCTTCCCTCTGGATCATCACCGTTCTGTTAATGTTGTCAGTTGTTTGCCTCCTACATATGTTAACTTTTTACAATCAATTTTAATAAAAATGTTTAAAAAATTTTCCCCATCATCCCAATATTATTTTTTAAATTTTCCCCATAATCACTCACCTGAAGGTTTTAACAAGACATTAGCACATTACTCCAAGTGTGTGGTAATCATTAATGGATGACTAAATGAGGAGCCTAAACTCTCAAAGAAAAATAAAACGGGCTCCTGGCAGCTGCTAGGTTTGAGGTGCATAGGACTACTGATGAACTTAGCCTAATTTTTTCCAAATTGTCCAAAGCACCATCTGGTTGAGTAATTTGCTCAAAATCACAAATAGGCAAATGAATACTGAATGAATGAAACCCTGGACCACAGAAAGCAGCTCATTAATAGCTCCCAGCCTTAGCCCTCTGTTCTAACTTCAGGTTAAAAGTAGATATTAATGATCTATCAGTCTATGCTGCATCCGAGTCACTAGCTGCCGCATACAATCTTCTTCCACCTTCAGTAGGAAGCTCTCATGCCCAAACTCTTCCTCTTACTCCATAGCACAGCCTTTCTGACTATTTCCGAGATGGGTTTGATGGCTAAAAAGAAAGGGGTGCCACAGCATTCTACAACTATATGAAATAGTTTTATATCTACGTGTCTCTCTCTCAATACATATCTACACACACACACACACACACACACACACACACACACACACACACACGTGCACACAATCTGTACACAGACACAGTCACACACGTGCACACAATCTGTACACAGACACACACGCACACACACACACACACACACACACACACACACACACACACACGGGTCTACTTCTAAATTTCAAAGTTTCAAAACTTCGAATTTCTTATGGTTGAGACCATAAGATCGAAGTTTTGAAACGTCAAACCATTTAAATGGAGATCTTCGTACAGTGTGGAATGGTATATTTAATGTTTTCCTTGCTGTAGTGCAATCTCGGAGTTGGTATATATAATTACCAGGGGGGGGCTACCACCCTGCAAAAACGTAAAAAAAAAAAAAAAAAAATATATATATATATATATATATATATATATATATATATCTATATATATAGAAATAAAACATTTTTCTACATTTCGAAGTTTCCATACTTCGATCTTACTGTCTCGACCATAAGAAATTTGAAGTTTTGAAACTTCAAAATTTAGAAGTAGACACATACACACAGACACACATATATGTATATATGTATTATTCTATATTTTATATATGTATTTTATATAATTTATATAAGTGTCATACAATCCCTGTGCACTTCTGGGACATCTTGTTCGCCGTGGATGTGACAGGAAGACAGTGTGTAGGTATGGTGCAGTGGATATACATGGATTATGAAGATTTGTCATTAGGTGAGTACATGATCTTCATATCTTCCGTGAACTAATCTGTTCATTGCAGCTGAAGGACAGTTCCTTCCACTGGGAGTAATCTTTGAAGTATGAGCTTGTTCCTCCTTTCCTACAATGTGCAGGAACCAGTTTTTACCTAGTTCAGATTCCACTGACAAGTGATTCACTCCCTGGCACATAAAAATTTGTCCGTGTCCTAGGTTGGGGGTGGGGTATCTTGTGTCCGCACCTGGCACATTTTTTGAGCACGGAAGGTCTTCTCCACCATTCTACTAATAACAGCAGTTAAAATCAATGTTAAATCAAAATGAAGTACAGTTGTGCAAAATCTTACCATAACAATAGAGGCCGTTTTCTTCACTTTTGCAGTATTCATTACATTAGGGATCCCCTGCCAAGGGTGGCCTGACTTTTGGTGCCATATGTCAACACATCTACTCCTCTCGTAGTATATGGCATAAAGGTGATGTCCGGACATACCAGCCTCATAAGTTAGTGCCCCGGTAGGAACACCAGATCAAAAACCTGTACATCCAGAAAACAAATGGATCAGATGGTGGTGGAAGGGAGTGAATACTGCAATGTTATGTTACTGTTATGGTAAGGTTTTACACAACTGTATTATGTCCTTCCATTTCAGTGTTGCAGTATTCAGTGCATTAAGAAGAGCGCCGAAGCTCAGGAAGAAACTGAGTAGGAGGAAGGTCCAGTAGAGCCCTCTAGGAAACCATGAAGGATGGCCCTAACAAAACCAGCTCTAGCTCTGGAGATTCCAACCAACTTGTAGTGCTTGCTAAATGTATGCACAGAGCTGCTTCAAGAACAGTTCATATCCAAACCTTGCAAAAAGCACCAGAAGAAGCCACAGCTCTAGTAGAATGAGCCTTAATAGAATATGGAAGGCTCTTACCATGAAAGGAATAACAAATAAATCGTTTTAGAGATCAAAGAATAAATCATCTGATTGGACACAGCTAATCCTAAGGTTCTACTATCAAAGGAAACAAAGAGCTGATCAGATTTACTAATAGTCTTAAGTCTAAGTTCTAGTGGGGTACAGGACCTTCTTTTTGGAACAGCTAAATTCTTTGAGCAAAGGGAATGTAGCTAGCCTGCTTGTATTTCAAAAGGTTACATTCTAGTGCAGGAAATGGCTTTCCTTCTGAGAATAAAAGTGACCCTGATTCTACTGAAAGTTGTCCCTAATTGATTGAGGGCTATCATGCTGTCCAAAAACACAGCAGCCAAACTTGAATAAATTAACCCCAATTCACAGTCAGTTTCTTTATTTCATATCTTATTTAGAAGAAAAAGACTGAAATATAATACACAAAATTATGTCTTCGTATGGAACAGAGTAAAGCACAACCATTAGGAAGGTTGACCTCAAATGCAAATAGTTAACCTCTCCTCTTTGCTCATCCCACGACGTAAGCAGGGTCCTTTCAGTCATGGGAATCTAGCAGTGTGACCATATATGCACTCCTACTCGAGCTCACTCAGTGTCAACCATTGAGAGTTGTACTGTCATGAAATCAGGTTTTGGTGTGTGCTTGTGAGTTATTCTGATAGCCAGCATATTTCTGAAATATATATTTCCCATCTGTTAAGGGTTTCACTTGAATTTCCTATTGGCATTTAAACTGTATTGTTAGGAAAATATTTTGCTTATTGCAACTGGCATACGGGAAGGTGTAAAAAAAGAATCCTTTTCATCCTATATTTCAACAGAAATGGACAAAGTCTAAAACGTCTGAGCTTTATACATCTAGATATTTCCACCATTCTTCATTGTGAAATTATTATTATTATGGATTCAGGAAAACTGTAAGATACACGTTGTAGGAAAGAGCACACACATATCCATTCTTATTCATGGTTTCATTTCCTTAGCATGATTTAAAACCTATGTGCTTTTCTAGTTTAACAGTTTCCACAAACATGCCAATTGTCAAAAAGAGTAAAATGTTAAAATGATATTTAGTAAATTCAGAATGTTTATATATCTTCTCATTTGTCACATTTAGCACATTTACTTGGTTCGTCTCATAAAGGGACTGCATCCAGGAAAACAAGGTTATTACCTCGCTGTACTCTTCCCTCATTAGGCCTATAATTGAGTATAATGCCCCATTTGGTTATGTACTTCTACAAACACCTGCACCAACTGGAAAGGCCACATAAATACCTCACAAAGTGAATCCATGGCTTCCAACATCTGCCCTATGCGGACAGGCTCAAATCACTATCACTCTACTTGGTATCATACAGATTGTTCAGAGGTGATCTGTGTCTTGCCTACAAGGCAATATTGGACCCTGCCCTACTAGAGATGCTCCATATCAGTAAGTTTAACTCTTCATGCATTACCTGCTCGATAGGCTTAAATCTAATATGCAATATCAAGAAAACCTGAGGCTGCCATGTCTCAGGAATAGACTCCCCATACATGTCAGACAGAGTACCATGCTGACCCTCTTCAAGCACAACCTTGATGAGTGGATGGGAAACCACAAATCTGGCCCAGGGGTTCCACCTTTGTCTCTCACCGACAGGGGAAACAGGTGTTGACTGAGGGTTCTTTTTTGGGGATAAACTTTTGGCTAGGCTTGTAAGGGCCACAGGGCCATTAGCCTAGTAAACTCCTATGATCCTTATCCATATAAAATCTGAGTCGTCTATACACATCCAATTTGTTCAGCACCTTCTCACTGGCAGATTGCAGAGAAGGGAAAAAGTGGGCAAAGCAATAGACAAATTAAGGGACAACTCATTAACCACCTCAGACATTAAAGAAGGATTAGTACGCAAGAACACCCTGTCCTTAACACCACCAAAAAAGGAAGACAAGCATCAAGGGCTTGAAGCTCTGACACCCATCTAGCAGAAGTAAGGGCTAACAAAAGTACAGTCTTCCAAGAGCAATATGAAAGGAAGCTGAAACTGCAGGCTCAATAGGAGCCTGAGTCAATTTTTCCAAAACAAAATTAAGATCTCATGGAGGAGGAACAGGCTTCCTGGGAGGTGTAAAATGAAGGACACCTTTAAGGAATTCAAATCTAGAAGCTAAAGGCAGACAGAGATAGTGGACAAGTGGGCCTTAACAGAACAGTAAGCCAACCCAGCAGGGAGCAATTCAGAGAGATAAGAGAGAACCAAAGGAACATCCACAGAAAGTGGATTCAGGTTATGAGAAAGACAAAAAAACAACTCTTCCATTTGGATATGTTGGATTTCCTAGTTGTGGGTTTCCTGGCCTCCTGCAGGACCCGAAGCAAGTCCTCGGAAAAAAGGTGTTAATGTGGAATCAAAATCCTATCACCCACAGTGTCACTTGAAGAGTGGACAGCTGGGCATAGAAGAGAGATCCCTTGTCCTGTGTCAATAGATCCACCCTGTGAGGCAACATGCAATGATTGCCCTTGGCTAAATGCAGAAGAGGGATCCAATGTTGTCTTGGCCAAATGGAGTCACCAACAAGATTTTGGCAGCATCCTATCGAATTCTGACCTTGAGTTTTGGAATGAAGGGGAGGGAACGTGTAAAGAAACATCCCCTTCCAAGAAAAAGATAGGGCATCCACCTTCCAAACCAGAGGATCTAGGACTCTAGCACAAAATAGAGGAAGTTGTCTGTTCAGAGGGGAGGCAAAGAGATCTACTTTAGAGTACCCCACTGGTGGACAATGTCCAGAAATGCAATCTTGTGAAGCATCCATTTATGGGATTGAGTGAAGGACCTGCTCAGGATGTCTTCCACAATATTTTAACCTGAGGGAATGTAAACTGCTTGAAGAGTCGTTTGGTACTGGATAGCAAGATCCCACGCTAGGACTGCCAACTGGCAAAGAAGGTAAGACCTTGCCTCCCCACCCTCCATTTGTTTACATATCATGTCACTATTGTATTGTTTGTAAATACCTTGAGAGGTCCTGTGGAAAAAAAAGAGGATGAAAAGCCTGAAGTGCTAGCTGAGCACTCTTTTTTTTTTTTTACATTGATGTATTCTTTCTGTTGAAGGAACAACGACACCCGCTGCACCTTTTAGGGAGCCAAAAGCTGGTCCCTATCCCACGTCTGAAGCATCTATGAACAGCCCATATTAGGGGATGCGCATGTTGAAGTCAAACTGACTTCAGAAACAAATGAAACTTTCACATGTGGAGTTTGGCCAGAGGGAGCAATGGAATGGCACATGCTATGACCCCCATAGCTCTCAAATTCCCTGGCTGTTAAAAAAGCCAGAGGAAGAAGAGTTTGAAAGAAGAAAATGAGAGTTAAGGCCTTGGGAGGAGGAGGAGGAGGAGGAGGCTGAGATGTTAAGCACAGAATGTATCCAGCACCCCAGAAAAACATTGTCTTGAGAAGGAGTCAGAAAAGACTTTTTGAAATTTATTGTAAACCCCAGGCTTTGCAGAACAGAAAAACTGCAGATTTTGCAACAGGATCTCTGGAGAGGATGTCTGGAACAGAAGGTTGTCCAAGTAAGGAAATACGTGGATACCCTGAATCCTGCAAAAAGCAATCACAGGAGCAAGGCATTTGGGGAATACCCCTGGGCAGAAGAAAGATCAAAGGGCAAAACAGAAACCTGAAAATGCCAGGAAGCAACAGACAAACAAAAGCTTTCTGAAAAGGGGATGAATGGGAATATGGAGATGAGCATTCTTGAGGTCCAGGGACAACATTTAAGCCTGAAGAAGCAAAAGAGGGAACAGAAAGTCTGAAGAGAGAAGGTGTTTAAATGAGAGAGATCTAAAACTGGTCTTCAAGCACCCTCTTTCCTTGGCAGTGGGGCACTAGAAATATCCTGCAGTAAATCTCCTTGGGACAGAATTACTTCTTAAATAGTACCCCAAGTCAAAAGATCCCCAAGCACCTCTGGAAAGAAACATAGTTGTTCCTCAGTGGGCCGGGGCATACCATAAAAGCGGGAAGGGATTTACAGATGATGAAATACCCCTGGTGGATAATGGGCTGGATCTGTAGCCAAGCAGGAAGAGATAGAGAGGCAAAGAGAAACAGGAAAGCGACTTGGAAAAATGGGATATTCAGACAGCACCTGGTTTATCAGGAAAAGCAGACTTATGAGGTACAGACGTCTGAGTAGCATTCACAGGAGGAGTCCTCTTGCCACCCTTTTTAACCTTAGGAGGAGGGCGAGATTGCCTATGAAGAAAAGCTTGCTTACTATGGTAATTTCTCTGAAATTTAGGGACAGCAGAAACAAACATGTTTAAGCTCCTGTAAAGCCTTGCCCTTATCCTGAAGGGATTAAACATAGCAGCAGCAACTTCACCAAACAAGTGCTTATTATCCAGAGGGGCATCCACCAACTTAGCCTTAACATCAGGCAAATGTTGAAGCTGAAGCCAAGAATACCTCCTCAACACTGACCAAAAAGCAGCACCCCTACAGAAAGCATCTGCTGTATCATAACTACACTTGATGGAATGATGAGTCATCTGGAAGTCACTAACAGGGAAAGGGCAGAGGATTTACCCTCAGAGTCTGGAAGATCAGAAATAACCTGACAGGCGTGGGATAGGAGAGCCAGCAAATACCTGGACATATGGGTCTGATAATTAACAGCCCTAAAAATCAAGGTAGCAGAGGTATAAACCTTTTTGCCTAGCCTCTCCATGGTCTGCTGTCTTTATCAGAGGGAAATAATTTGCAAGAAGGAAGCAGTTGAGAGAATTTGTCAGAAACTAGAGACACCACTGAAAGGTCAGTATTAGGTAACTTGTATAAAAATTTACAGTCCTCAGGCACCCCATAGAATCGATTAGGTTTCATGGGAGCAGCTTGCTGAGAGTCTGGAGCCTTCGAAACATTGAAAATGCATCCAACAAGGCAGCCAAAACAGGAGGAACAGCTGAAGGCCTATGAGGATCCATCTGCAGCAACTCAATACTTTTTTTGTACCCCAAAAACCTGAGCACAACCCCATTTAAAGAATTCCATCATCCAAAAGATCATGTCCCCAAAAGAATCTCTTCATAGGGAGTATCAAGACTGGTAGATTTCTCTTCATCTGATGCATAATCCAACAGAGAGGGAATCTGAGAAGAGTAAGCAAGGGATTCCTCAACCAAATGCAGCTCTTCCTCTGAGGAATCCTGTTCCCTGGGGTTTTTTTAAGGCTAAAAGACCAATGGGAGGGGCTTGAACAGAAACTCCCTGAAGAGGCTTTAATGCCATCAAACCACTAAACAAGCTCTGACTGAAGGACTGCCATTCACTCTGTGGATCCTCAGTAGCAGGAGTAATGTGTTTAGCCTTTTGTTTTTCTTTAATGGTACATCCGCCTTATAAAATCTGGAAGGTTCTGACCCAGGATGGGATTCAATTATAGTAGTAGGGATTTCTTCTCAGACTAATATCTGAAAAACACCCCTAGGCCCCTCAGATAATCAGCTGTGGTTCCTCTTGAATGTCTGAAGTGGATATCTGCAATGCATCCTTGGATGTGCTTAAAGTCAGATCCCCACTGGCCTCCAGCCCAGTCGTGGTAGACTAATCAAACATTAAAGCCGGGCGAACCTCTTGGCATTCACTTACTTCAGGAGAGACGTCCGGTTGAGGCTGAAAAGAAGATTCCGGCCTAGACTTCTTGGCCTCCTTCACTGAGGGCTGTTTTTCAGAACAGGACGCTTCCCTCCATCGTGTACTTAGATGCTGACTTTCAAGAGAGAGCCTACTATGAAGGGTCTTGGGTACAAAGTCCTGACAGAACAGGACGTATGGTCATGTGAGGCACCAAGGCAAAAAAGACACTTTGTGGTAGTCTTTATGGGGAATCTGTCTCCCACACCAGTATTTACCCTTGTTGAATGACGTGAAACCACACAAGCAATAATAGAAAAGAAAGATAAGTAAAAATAGAACACCAACAGGGCACTCATCTGCAATGGCTTAGAGAGGAAGCAATTGAGTGGGTGTTCAGACAGACGATCAAGAGTTGGCATTCAGACTGGCAGCGAAGTAGTTCTGAGGATAGTATGTCCAGATGTCACCTTTATGCCATATGCTACATGAGGAGCATAAGTGTGATGTACGGTGTACCTTAAAGCAACCTAAGGCTTTGGTATACTGTCAGACTACTCTTGGCAGGGAATCCTTAATGTAATGAATACTGCAGTAATTAAATGGAAGGACATTATTAAGACCTTCAATGGAACTACTTAGTAAAAATGTCAACAACCCTATGCACATAACTGTGGACTGCATCTAAACTAATGAAGAAAATGAACACACCCAAGTGAAAAGGTCAACAATAAGCCCATAAAACACAAGCACCTAATATGGCAGAAATTGAGTTGGAGGAAGAGGAGAAGGAAGAACCTAATGTATAAAATTAGGCCAATGAAGAGTGGGGATGGGAAAAGTTTAGTTAAGTTAGAAATTAAAAACTAAACGCTGGAAAATAAGAAAGCAACTATGCTAATTATAAGCACACATCTCCACAGAACAGGCTGAAGTTTCACAAAGGTGAAGAGCTTGAGCTGTAGGAAGATCTGCCCAATGCTAAAAATCGGCAAACAAGATCTGGAAACAGGGCCAGGACAGCTGCATTACAGGAGTGAGGGGTAGAGCTTGAGCTTAAGATAACTTCCTAATGATGTCAGTGCCATCCACTCCCTCATCTAAAGTGTACAGACATGATCATGACTTTACACAGTGCCTTTACACTCATCCATACCCATTATTCCTGCATACTGCAATAAGAACAAACATGTAATTGGGAGCTATGAAAATGATCACAGAAATACATCAGTGGTTTTAGTAAGAGATCAAAACAGAATGCTCACAAAGGTATAACAGGTTCTTAAGTAACTACTAGGCTAACTACCCTTGTGGGCCATTTTAAGCCTATCCAATTTCTCTTTCTGTTCTCAAAATAACCTATCCCATTTGGTTAGAGAATGGCTTTACCCACCCTATGATAGTTAATTATATATTACCCCTAATGAGGATAACTGGGATCAGGCCCCCTTCATTTGATCGACTTTTTGGTACAGCGAAACTCTGATCGAACACCAGAGGATTGAAGTCAAACCTTGTGAATGGAGATCGCCGTACAAAGCAGCATGGGAGCTTTACTGTTCTCTTCACTGTACTGTGATCTCAGAGTTGGTATATTTATGTAGCAGGGAGTGTGGGGAGTACAGGGAGCACAGCCCCCCTACAAAAATGTGAAAATTAGCAATGTTGGAGTTTTATTTTTTTTTCATTAGTTCAATATTTTGGAACTTCGATCCTCTGGTCTTTGATGATCAGAGTTTCACTGATCTGAAAAGTTGACCAAATGAAGTAGACCCCTGGGATCATACCACAAATAATTTGAGGGAACCCATTCATGGGATACAGCATTTAGGAGTTGCCTCTGTCCATTAGTACAGGAGGCAGTCCTGGGGTAAATTTTCTGTTTCCCATCCACAGATCCATGCTGCGCTTGAATATGGACAGGGATGAACTTTGATTTATGTGGATGGGGAGTCTGTTCTACAGCAGCAGTATCCTCTGCGAGATGTACTCCAAACCACTTGGTTGATGCTGCAGAAAAGGTTTAGATTCCTAGACGGAATATTTCTGATGCCATTTGACTTGCTGATGTGCAGTAAAATCCATCAGTAATGGGTTGGAGGATGCCTTTTATTCCAGACACTGGTCACCTTTTAGGATACCGTATATAATGACAGGGCTTTGATCGGGTCCATGTAGGACAGGTTTAGGCCTTGCATCCTTTTACTAAGGTATTTTTGTGGGTTTTCCAGTTGTTGCATATGTCGGCGCAGATAGATGCCAAAGGGGGTATTACATTCAATGACTGGCCTAATGAGGGCTGAGTAAAGGGGGATGATGACATCCCTATATCTAGACACAATCCCTTTGTTTACAAGCTGTGCAATATAGAAGGACCTTCTTACAACAATGGATACACATTGGTCAAAATTTAGGTGACTGTCTACATAAGTTCCCATATCCCAAACAACTGGGTCAACTCTCAAGAGAGTATTGTTTCTGTGGTAGTTCCCTGGAATAAATGACTTCGTATAGGATCAATAATGCATTTTTTTGCCATTTATTTATACTCCATGACTCTGGCACCAGTTATTTAATTGGGCAGACTTTCCTGTAGGATGGCTAAATCATTTGAGGATTCAATGACTGCTCCTAGCTTGCAGTCGCCTGAAAACTTAGCCAACCACAGCAGTTTGGTATTGGCTTTTACTTCAGAAAAGTAGATGTCATACAGGAGAGGTCTCAGAACAGAACCCTGGGGACTCCACTGGTGACTGGTCTCTCTGTAGAGGTAAGACAGTTGGCAATCCACCATGTGGCAAAGGGGTTTATTCCCAATTTAGCCTTTCTACTACACCTGAGTGGGGAATTGTGTCAAAAGCTTTGGCCAGGTCGAGGTATGTGGTGTGTACTGATTTACTTTGACCTTTTTTTTTTTT
This sequence comes from Protopterus annectens, assembly GCF_019279795.1. Lineage (NCBI taxonomy): Eukaryota > Metazoa > Chordata > Ceratodontiformes > Protopteridae > Protopterus > Protopterus annectens. The sequence goes on from NC_056728.1 coordinate 1,264,443,960, forward strand.
TTTGAAACCTACCCAGTTGTGTAAGCATGACCTGCCCTTGATGAACTGAAACTGAGATGGGTCCGGTGTTTGGAGGTTCCTTTTGTCCTGATTGATTAGTTCCATGATAAGCCCATGGCTTTGCATACAAGGCTGGTCAGAGTTATGGGTCTGTGGAAGGTCCTCCCTTATGAAGGTGAATAACTGTAACTGTTCTCCATTCACTTGGTACAAAACTTGTATGCATGCTGAGATTCAACAGTTTTGCTAGGGGTGTGGCTAAACTGTGCTTCATGCTATACAAGATGCATCATGGATACTGTCAAGACCCATCAGTGCAGCATTTTTAGCTTGTGATAGAACTTTTAGGACTTAGTCTTGAGTGGTAGCTGGAGGTTGAGCCAGTTTTAGATACATCTTGAGAGAGGGAGACTGAGGAGAGTGAAAGGTAATTTTAGTGCTAAATTTATCAGCCAGTAGATTCTCTATACATTTAGCCTCAGTGTAGGTAACAGCGTTTACAATCAGGTCAATTCATTGTTATGTTGTGCTTTTGAGAATATGAACATAAAACATAACTAAAAAAATGCTTTGTGATAGTCTTCAGCTTGGTATCTTTTTAGCCTCAACCTTGGCTTTGGTAGATTTTATTAAGAAACTGAGCTGTTTCTTTCAGTGACAAGGGTTCTAAAACTCTGGGAAAATAATTTTCTTTTGGCAAAAATAATTTTCCTTTTATTATAAAGCTTGTTGATATTATGTCTCCACCATGTGGGTTTGTTTCTGGGTTTTGCCCTGCACTTGTTCCTGTGGGGTACAGCTGCATCTAAGCAGCTGTTTACACACTGGTATAGTGTGGTGGTCTACCCTTCTTCATATTCAGTGGAGTTAACTGGGTTTGGTGGGGATTTGAAGCTTGACAATGTATTTCTCAGGAGTAGGTAGTTTGTCTTAAAGTAATTTCTAAAGCTACCTTGGGTGGAAGGAATCTCTGGTTTCATTTTTTTTCAAAGTAGCCTGCTTTACGGTCAAACCTAACAAGTGACAGAAGATATGCAAAGGATGGTGCAAGATGCTCTCATATTACCAAGAACAAGAGCCAAGAAGTTATTCTCCCTAGCGGGTACTCTAATCATTCCAGGACAATTAAAGTCCAGAAATTCTATGCTTCTGCACTTGTGATGGTGTAGGTTTCCCAGTCTATAGTTGGATAATTTAGATCAGCAAGAAAATGGTATCGGGTTTAATACCAAGCGATTCTAGTACTTGTGGACAGATATTGTGGCTTTCTTGTGTCACAGAGGGAGTTCTATAGCTAGCTAGCATACTGCGTGGGACCTTTCCAATGGTTATCTGGACATGAAGAAGCTCTAGTAAATCATGTAATAATAATGCACTATGTAATAATCTAATGTATGATGTATACAACATAGGCCAGAGAAAAATACCACAATTTCTACAACCACCACATCCCCTCACTGTGGCATAGCTAAAACAGTATTATTCTGCATGATATAATTAAACCTGCAAACAGCAAGGCTGTGGTGGACAGCTGTGATGAAATTAACAGTCATCATCTGAGAAGTCTTACCAAAAGCGGTTTGCAAAGAAATTCTGGACACTTCTATTAGAAAAGACTGCCAGGAAACTTCACACCTTTTCTTGAACATACACCCTAAAGAAAGAAAGTAAAGTTAATATTAAGTATGACTGATACATTACCAACTATTACAGTTAAGGTCCATACTAATGGCCTACAGTACCAAACCACTTAACAGATATTGAAATATTTGCATTCATATTTACATGACACAATTTGTTAATATCTAATCCAATGAACACGTCTCAAGAGCCCATTTACCAGCTATGAAATGGCCACATATACTGAACACATCAGACAGGAAGGAACCAATGCAAACAGACCTAGTACTACAAACAAAGGAATGGGAAACAGTAGTGCAAAGCTATGACTGCCGGAATGCATACATAAATTAATATACTGTAAAGCAATGCATATGGTTGGAAACAAAACATGAACAGTAAAAGATTATGCAGCTGTCTTTTTATTCAAAATTTTCTGTTCATGCTTCCAGAGAAATCCACATATCATTAACAGATTTACTAAAGCCTCATTGATCTCTACACTTCTAGCAAATCACCAAGCCTGACCGATTTCTACTTTACCTGCTTTATGACCAGGCCTGTAGCAGTACTTTCTTATGCAAATCCTTAATTGTATGAAAACAATTTTGCAGGGCCTAATAATTTGGTTTGGTGGAAGAATGCGAGAGACAAGTGTAGCTCTAGGAAGCCAGTTTAAATTGTACTTAATGCACACATCCTTCAGCTCATCCTTTCAAGCCTAAGAAACAGTATACATCGGGAAAGGCAATTTCACAAAGATGCATCTGTTCACTTGACCACGTTTACTCATCCTTCCCAAAATGGGCAAATAATTTCCAGCACCCAATTCAGGAACACATTTGTTGCTCTTCCAACTGATTGGACTCCTCTATTAGCCTGGGTAATCAGCAGAAATTTTGTGTAACCTACCTCTAAAGCCAACAGGCCAAATAATAAGGGGGGGAAACAAATGTAAAATAGCAAACTGTCTTCAGTGTTTAAAAATATGTTGTCTGACTTTCTATGGACTGGGTAACAGACCAGATCTACTACGCATGAATAGCCTTTAATGTTCACCTCTCACATATGGACACACACAGAGACACATGCATGCACACACACAATCTGAGTTGTACAAAGAAATTATGCCAATCTCATTGCTAATACTTTCAAAACATTGCTAGGTTTCTTTTGTAGTATATAAATTTTATTGAAAATAAAGGCATTAAAAAAAAACCTCATGCATTTATGCCATCAATGCTACGTATATACAAATAAGAATTACCACATTTTATTAAAATTCTTGACATCGACACGTCCTACTAAAAATCTTCCTCCACAATCAAACTTTAAACAGTAAAATAATGTATTTTTTATCAAGTTTCATACACGGACAAGACATTTTTGCAAAACTGAGGAACAAAATTATTATAAAGACCGTCCTGGTGGAGTAGAAAGCAAATTCTCCCACACATACACATGCAAGGGACTTCTCTCCTTGCACCCCTTAAGTAAAACCACATTCAAGTTCACACCAGTTGTGGGAAACTGACAACTTTACATAAGTGTTCCATCAACAAAATTCAATAAAAATCACCAACTACCCACAAAAGTACATACACAAAAACAAATAGCTCCGTCAACCCAAGATTATTCCCATGCCATCAGAAAGTATAAAAAATATATAAAAATATATACATACATAAAATATGTATGTATACACACACACACACACACACACACACACCTTGCTTGTATATATATATATATATATATATATATATATATATATATATATACACACACACACACACACACACACACACACACACATATATATATTACACACCCACACAAACACGTGCATATCTCTCACATATTACATATGTATGAAAAAACACTTCTCTCATCAACTTCAAAATGTGCAACAATATCGTTCTATGTATAATTCCCCAAGAACAAAAAAAAAAAAACTATGTAAATTGTTAATAACAAAATGAAAATCCACCAGGCAATCTATAGCCAGAACCCACTTACTATCTACTCTTCTATACGCTCCACCTATCTTTATTAACCTAAAAAAAAATTGACTTAGCCACGTTTGAATCTTGCTATAACAAAATTGCTAAATTTGCAGCTAACTCTCCATTTAGATCTCACCACTGTAGTGCTCTTCATCAACTGAACTGACTTGAGCTGCCAGATCTCTTAACTTCACCCAACTATCTGCTGCCCATTCCATGTTATACCAACCTGACACAGACCAGTATTAAAAACCTAAGATCTTCTAATAAATTTCTACTAAAGGTTACAAAATCAAACAATAGCTTTGGTGACTCGCTCTACTCTAATAACATTGCTAAGATACGGAGCAATATACATCAGGAAATCATAAACACCACTAACAACTTTAAATTCAAACAACTCCTTAAAGCCTACTTTTACAACTCATGGCTTTGCTGTTGTGCTGATCCTGGATGATTTCACCCCGTCATTTGTCTCCTCTTTTCTTCACTCCCTATTAACAGTCACAAATATGTAACCTTTTTACAACTCCACACCTGTTCTTGTCTAGTTTCACTTTAATATCCCTTTTACTCTTTCACTATCATCACTCTTCACTTTATCTTCTGTCTTACGCACATCCTTAACACTCTCACAGTCTTGCTTCTTCCAGTATCCTGTCACTTATCACATCACTCTTTTTCCCTAAATGACAGCACTTAATGATTGATTTAATTTGTCTCAATTTTTCATGTGATAGGTTGTGTCATATAATTGTTGTATATAACTACTATAGTTGTTACTGTTATTGCACTAATCTACTATTATGTAAAATGTTAAGTGAATGTTCTTTTGTTTGTAATGTGGAGCTTTTCTCCCTGGGGGCTCAGTTGGAAAAGGACTAAATGTCCAGTTGGACCTTCCCAGTAAACAAATGTCAAATAAATAAATAAAATAAAATGTTCAATGAATACAAAAAGCAAAACACTGGCCCCAACTACTTAATGAGAAAACTGTATCACTGGCAAAATGAACCCAACTTTATGCAAACTAATAAGATTAAACTTAGGATCCTAATGCAAAAGAACAAAATAAAGAAATAAAATTACAAAAATCAATCAAAAATTATCCCAGAAGAGCAGAACATCCTCAAATCACTTATTCATAAAAACCTATGGGAACTATGGGTCTGATTCCAAAAAGACTGTCATCAGTGGTCATTTACACGGAAAGAAAGTCTTTTGGAATCTGATCTCTGGAATAAGCCTGTTTACAGATAGGCCATAAACTGAAGCCAGTCACACTGAAAGCAAGCCTTTTGAGCAACTCTTTTGGAATCTGGTCCTAAATAAGCCCTATTCAATACTCATGTTGTACAACTATTGTTGTCATTGAAATCAGTGGGAAAGTGTAAACTTAAAAGTTGAATACATGGATTTTGATTTGAGTAATAAAAGGAAACACCCAACGTAGGCTTGAATACATTAGTGACACACCAGACCCCACATATCCATACATATGAATAAATGGGATACTACATTTACAATCAGTTTAGGACATCTTTCTGCCTAAATAACTGCCATATACTGGGTAGCATTGCTCCACAGAAAATTGTTACAGAGGCAAAAAACTTGCAAGTAAAACTGTGCAGTAGCAAAACAAGGCTTTGAGGGTGCTATGATGTGTAATTATGTTGCTCAAATACAACATTTAAACCCCTTCCAACTTGCATGAACTCCAACAGGACTAAAGATCCTGTGTTTTTAAATTTAAAACATGGAATTCCTGAGAAACTCGTATAAACACTGCTTTGTCATTGTTCCTGAAAATACACTTTTACCTAACAAGCTTACTTGGTTAACGAATTAAAGGCAGCAACATAAAACCAAGAACATGAACAGATAAAGGCTGTTTTATGCATCTAGTGTCAAAGAAAGGGTAGTCTTGATAGACAGTACATCTGGAAAAGGAATATCTGGTGAAGAGTATTATTAGGGGACACAACTGTGTAAACTCAGTCCAGTCTAAGGTCACCATCTGTCTGGCTGTCAGCATAGAGGATTAAGGCTACAAAAAAGTGTTACTTAACTGCTTCATGTAGTCCAGGGTTTCATTCCTTCAGCTTCCATTTGCTGACTGCCTGACTAAGCAAGTCCCTTAAACCACACAGTGTTCTGTAGTAATTGGGAAACTGGCATAAGTTTCTCAGTGGTCTCCTGGAACACATATGTGGTAAATACCTACGAACTAAACATGCTGTCAATGCTTTGAAAAAATAATGCAATATGTAATCCAGCCTCCTAAGTCTATAGCAGCAGCAACATGAACATGCTCAAACTATACTAAAAAAATAGATATTCTCAAAAAAACTTTGTGGAACAGAAGAAAAAGGCTCCAGATATGATCAACAAAACTCGTGATTAATCAGTGACTTGGGCACTGGAGCTGCTGGCCAGGGATGATGGCACCGAGCAGCTGATGCTGACTCATCTATCCTGGGTGGGTGGAAATCAGTAAACAGTCAGCTGAATCTGCAGTTGCAATGATATGTGGTAGTGGCCGGTTCCTGTGGCAGTGTAGCTCAAAGTACAAATTCACAATGACAGTAGTCACTGGGGTATGTGCACACTGTGGAGACAGGATTATGGGAGTTCTGATCACTAAAACTGGAAAGGAATAATGGAATAGTAAGGCTAAGCAGAAAAATCTAATGACTGCCCGCAAGGACCAGAGTTACTAGCAATACTGGGGGAAGCTAATGGTTGGCAGACAACTTAAAGGAAAGAATAAGAAACAAATTCTCTAAAACTCGCACATCTCCTAGTAGCACATTGTAATACTACAGGAAAAGTACAGTTGTGTAAAATCTTACCGTAACAGTAGATATCCTCTTCACTGTTGAAGTGTTCATTAGGATCCCCTGCCAAGAGCAGCCTGACATCCAGTCAGTACACCAAAGCCTTTAGATTTTAAGGGACACCGTACGTCACATGTATGCTCCTTGCATAGCATAGGACATAAAGGTGACATCTGGAAATACCATCCTCAGAATTTAGAGCCCTAGTAGGAATGCCAGTCCAAGGAAAAAGAGAGGTAATCACTACATCCAGAAGACAAATGGAGGGGGCTGAGAGAGTGAGTGAATACTGCAACAGTGAAGAGAGGGACAGCTACCATTATGGTAAATGTTATAAAACGTTACTATGTCCTTCCATATCACTGTCAGAGTATTCATTACATTAGTGGGAGTGCCAAAGCTCAGGAAGAAACTTGGGAGGAGGAAGGACCAGTCAAAGCGCTCTAGGAAGCCATGAAGGATGGCACTAGCAAAACCAGCACTAGCTCTGGAGATTCCATCTAACTTGTAGTGCTTGATAAATGTATGCATAGAAGTTCAGGTAGCTGCCTCAATAGAGTTAGTATCCAAACCCTTAAAAAAGCACCAGAAGAAGTCACAGCACTAGTAGAATGAGCCTTAACAGAATAAGGAAGGCTCTTACCATGAAAAGAATAACTAAAGGAAATCACTTTAGAGATCCAAGAAGAAATAGTTTGCTTGGATACAGCTAATCCTAGGGACCTAGGATAAAAAAGAAACAAAGAGCTGATCAGATTTCCTAATACTCTTAGTATTATCCAAATAAAATCCGAGTTGTCTATGCACATCCAAAGTGTGGAGCTCCCTCTCACTGGCAGATTGCAAACAGGAGAAAAAGTGGGCAAATGAATAGAATGATTAAAGGACAACTCATTAACCACCTTTTGCATAAAAGGATTAGTATGCAAGGACACCCTTGTCCTTATAAAACACCAAAAAATGAGGACAAGTCATAAGGGCTTGAAGATCAGACACCCATCTGGCAGAAGTAAAGGCCAACAAAAGTGCAGTCTTCCAAGTGCAATGTTACAAGGAAGCTGAAGTGGAAGGCTCAAAAGGAGCCTAATTCAATTTTTCCAAAACAAAATCAAGATCCCAGGGACAAGGAATGGGCTTCTTGCAGGGCCTAATATGAAAGACGATCTTGAAGAAATTTAGTTTCAAATCTAGAAACCAAAGGAGGAGAAAAAGGCAGACGATAAGTGGACCTTAACAGAAGAATAGGCCAGCCCAGCACTGAGCAATTCACATAAATAGGAGAGAACCAAAGAACATCACAGAAAATGGATCCAGGTTACGAGAAAGACACCAAACAGAAACCCTCTTCCATTTGGATAAGTAGGATTTCCTAGTAGTGGGCTTCCTGGCCTCCTGCAGGATGCTAAGCACATGCTCAGAAAAAAGCTGTCTGTGCAATCAAAACTCTGTCACACGCAGTGTCAAAAGAGTGGACAGGTGGGGATGGATGAGAGAGCCCTTGTCTTGTGTGAGTAGGTCCACTCTGTGAGGTAACTAGTGATGATTGCCCTTGGCTAAATGAAAAAGAGGGAACCAATGCTGTCTTGGCCAAAAGGAAGTCACCAGCAAGATTTTGGGAGAATTGTGCTGAATTCTGAACAAGACTTTTGGAATGAGAGGAAGTGGAGGGGAGGAAAAGCATAAAGAAACATCTCCTTCCAAGAAAGAAAGAGGGCATCCCCCTTCCAAAGCCAGACTACCTGGGACACTGGTACAAAAGAGAGGAAGTTGTCTGTTCAGAGAGGTGGCAAATAGATCTGAGGAGCAGCCCTCTGGTGGACAATGTCCAGAAACACATCCCTGGAAAGCATCCATTCATGGGATTGAGTTAATGACCTACTCAGAGAGTCTGTCACAATGTTTTGACCTGAGGGAATGCAAACTTCCTGAAAAGTCACTTGATACTGGACAGCAAGATTCCACAATGGAGAGCCAACTAGCAAAGAAGATCCCCCCCCCCCCCATCTGTTTACATGCCAAATCACTGTGGTATTGTCTGTAAAAAAACTGAAAGGCACTGGGGAGAAAGGATAAAAAGCCTGAAGCACCAGCAGAAGAGCTCTCTTCTCTGACACTGATGTGCTCTTTTTGTTGAAGAGGCAACAACACCCCCTGCGCCCTTAGGGAGCCAAAAGCTGCTCCCCATCCCACATCTGAAGCATCAGTGAACAACTCCTGAGAGGGAGATGAAAGGGGAGCCCTGGGTTTCAAGACAACTGCTGAATCCACTAGTGAAGTTCCTCTTCTTCCTTGCCTACAAGAGGAATAACAAAGTCTAGGGGATGCGTATGCTGAAGCCAAACGAGAAACCAATGAAACTTTCCCATGTGGAGTTTAGTCAGAGGGTGCATAGGGATGGAGGATGCCATGAACCCCAGAGCTCTCAGAAACTCCCTGGCTGTGACAGAGCCCAGAGGAAGAAGAGTTTGAAAGAAGGAAATGAGGGTCAAAACCTCTGGAGGAGGCAGAAATGCCAGCATAGGCACAGTCTGAATTCTACAACCCAGAAAAACATAGTCCTGAGAAGGAGTCAGAAAAGACTTTATGAAGTTTATCGTAAACCCCAGGCTCTGAAGAGGAGAAATCTCTGGAGATCTCTGGAGAGGATACCTGAAATAGAAGGTCATCTGAGTACGGAAATACCTGGATCCCCTGAATCTTGCAAAAAAGCGATTACAGGAGTTAGGCATTTGGCGAATGGCCTTTCTACTACCCCAAGGGTAAAGGGCAAAACAGAGAAAGTACAGTTGTGTACACTTACCGTAAATGTAGATATTAGAGTGTATTCACTGTTGCAGCCATCACACTTGGGTTATCTGCCTACAGGTAACCCTCAGTCAGCCCGAATACCAGAGTCTTGGGATTTCTGCACCAGATGCTGTCACCTCTTCCATGACGTCAGGTCATCAGGGGTATAAAACATGCAGCCGACGCCATTACTTCAGTTTTTCTTGTCCCAGATGTCAGGAGCCCCCAAAATAGGAAGCAATTACATGGTGTGGAACATCTCCAGTAAAAAGTAAATACCATAGCCATAAGATATGGCCAGAAAGAATAGGTAGAAAGTCTACAGAAGTCAGGGGGCTGGAGGGAGGGTAACCAGGACTGCAACAGTGAATACACTCGAACATTTACATTTATGGCAAGTGTACACAACTGTACTGTGTTCTTCATGTTTCACTGTTGCAGTCATCACAATTGGGTTGATTCCCAAAGCTGAGTAAGGGTGGAGGCAGTCAAGAAGTACTGGGGTTGGCTAGCAGGCCTTGCAAGACTGTTGTGGCAAATCCAGCTCTGGATTTGGAAAAGACAGGCAAGAGGTAATGCTTGTTGAAAGTGTGTATAGAACTCCAGGCTGCAGCTTCCAGGATGTCCCTGGTAGGGACTCCCCTGAGAAATGCTGTAAAAGTTGATGTTTCCCTAGTGGAATGAGTTCTGATCCCCTGTGGGGTAGGTTTACCATGGTGTCTGTAGCAGATATGGATACAGTGTGCTATCCATTTGGAAATGGTTTGCTTTGAAATGGCCTTGCTATATGCCCCTGTAGCAAAGCTGACTAGCAGATGTTCAGATTTTCTGAAAGGCTTGGCCCTGTCAAGGTAGAACCTGAGCTGTCTGTGCACGTCCAAGGAGTGCAGGATCCTTTCCCCTTTATTCCGAGGATTAGGGAAAAAGTTTGGTAAATGGATGGATTGGTTTAAAGCCACAATGGATACCACCTTGGGCATAAATGATGGGTTAGTCCTGAGGGAGACCGTGTCAGCATGGAAAATAATGAAGGGTTCCACAGCCATTAGTGCCTGTAGCTCAGACACTCTTCTTGCTCAAGTGATGGCTAGAAGTAAGGCTGTTTTCCAAGAGAGGAATTTTAACTCTGCTGTAGCAGCAGGTTCAAAAGGGGGGAGCATGAACTTCTAAACTACAAAGTTAATGTCCCGACAGGAGTGGGAGCTCTCCTTGGGTGTCTTAAATTGTTAGCTCCTCTCAGGAACTGTTTGATCAGAGGGTGAGAAAAGACAGGTGGAAATGGCTGAGGCATGATTTTTAATTGATGAGAAGTATAGGTCTTTGTGGAGCAGCTCTGCTAGGTAATCTAGGATTTGAGGTAAGGAGGCAAGGCTGTGTCCTTTCCTAGAGACCGACTCCAAGAACAGTATGTTTTCCACTTTTCTGAATAGGATTTCCTAGTACTAGGCCTTCTGGCCTCAAGGATGACGTCCAGCACCTGTTTGCTGAGGGTTGCTGGTGGTATGTTCAGGGAATAAACCAGGCTGCAAGGTTCAGTGTTTGCAGCTGAGGATGCAAATCTGTCCCTCCTGCTGGGACAGCAGGGAGGGGGTCTGGTGTAGGTGCCAGGGTGGCACTGCTGTCAGACTGCAAAGGAGTGGTTACCAGTGCTGGTGTGGCCAGTCTGGTGCAATAAAGATTGTCCTTGGTCTGTCCTGCTTGATTTTGAGTAGTACCTTTGAGAGGAGGGGCAGAGGGGGAAAAGCATAAATTGAGAGTTTTTTCCCATGTAAAGGATAGGTTATCCAATCGCCATGCTTGGCTGCGGGGATTTCTGGTACAAAATTTGCTCAAATGATGATTTTTTTGGGGGGGGGGGGCAGAGGTCCACCTCTGGTGTCCCCCCCACCTGTTGATTAGAATTTTGAATGAGTTGGGTTCTAGTTTCCACTCATGTGGGTCCAGTAGATTTCTGCTTAGGTTGTCTGCCAGTGAATTTTGTTTGCCTGGCAGGAAGTGAGCTTGCAGGTGTACTTGGTTGCTCAAGGCTGCGTTCCACAGGGGTTGCTCAAGGCTGCGTTCCACAGGGCCATGGCTAACCTGTAGAGTGGGTAAGAATAAGTTTCCCCCCTGCTTGTTTATGTACCATATAACTATGGTGTTGTCTGTCTTTATCAAGAGTTATCCTGGAAGGATAAGGTATTTGAAGGCTGTCAGAGCATTCTGTACAGCTAACATTTCTTTTTGCAGGTGAATTTGTCCTGGGCTCCATTTGCCTTGAATGCATGTGCCTGCCATGTGAGCCCCCCATGCACAGTCTGATGCTTCTGTTGGCAGGGTTTGGGCAGTGAGGGGTTGAGTGAAAGGAAGTCCCTTGTTGTGGTTGCAAGCCTCTGCCCACCAAAGGAACTCTGCCCTTAGACAATGAATGATAGGAATCAGCATTTCCAAGTCCTGAGAATGTTGACACCAGAGACTTTTAAGTACAAATAAAGTTTCCTCATAAGCAGTCTTCCATATGGAATTAGAATGCATGAGGCCATGAGCCCTAGGGCTTGCAGTATTTTTCTTGCAGATAGCTGGGTTTTGGTGGCCATAAGTCTAAAGTAATTTGTCAAATGAACCTGCTTTTCTGGAGTGAGGAATGCCATCTGGGGAGTGAGGAATGCCATCTGGGGAGTGAGGAATGCCATCTGGGGAGTTGTGTTCAAGCTTGCTCCCAGGAATACAATCTTTTGGCTGGGAACCATATGAGATTTATTTTCGTTGATGGTGTACCCCAGAAAGGTTAGAAGTCTCTTTACAAGTGCCAGGTGCTGAAGTAGCAATTCCTGACTGTCCTCCTGAATCAGGCAATCGTCCAAGTATGGGTAAATTTTAATATTTCTCTGCCTGCAGTATGCAATGGCTGGTGCCAGGAACTTTGTGAACACCCTGGGCGCATTAGATAAGACAAAGGGAAGTGCAGAGAACTAATAGTGCATAGAGGCTGCCCTGAAATGTAGATATTTCCTGCAAGATTCCCTTATGGGGATGTGCAGATAAGTTTCTTTTAAATCTAGGGTGACTAGCCAGGAGTCCTCGTCTAGCATAGGAAGCAGCTGGTGTAGTGTAAGCATTTTGAATTTTGGGACCACCAGGAATGTGTTGAGAATGGAGAGATCCAGGATAGGGTGCCATGAGCTCCCTTTTCTGTGCACCAGGAACAATCTGGGAGTAGAAACCCTGTCCTGTTTGCTCTATTGGAACAGGTTGAATAGCCCTGATACTGAGAAGAGAAAGTACTTGCTTTTGAGCCTTTGCCCACTGGTTTGGAGGAAGGTCTGGCACCCCACTAGAAGTAGAATCTGTATCCCTGGGATACAATGTTTAGGACCCATCGGTCCTGGGTAATGGACATCCATTTTTTTGCATGCAGGGCGAGTTTTCCTCCTAGGGGTGCAACTACCTAGGCATGGCTGGGAAGGATGATAGACAAGTCACTGTGAACTTTTTCCATAAGGGGTTAGCTTACCACTCCCTGTTTATGAGATGGGAGCACTCCATTGCTTAGATCTCTACATACCCTGAGACTGCAGTCTTGGTGGTCTGTTGCCCCTCGGTTTGGACTGAGAAGGCCTGGGAGGGACTGGAAAGAACCAGTTTTTAGAAGGCCAATGCCTACTGAATCTAGGTGGCTGTACCTGTAACAAATCTTTAACAGTTTGCATAGATTTAGCTTTTTCCTCCATCTTTTTAAGAACTTCTTCTGCTTTTGTGCCAAACAAACATTCCTGGTGTAATGGAGCATCTAGTAATTTTGCTTTGACATTGTCTGGCAAAATTTGTTCCTTCAGCCAAGCATGCCTCAGAATAGACCCAGTGACAGCAGCCCTGCAAGATGCTTATAAGGCATCAAAACCACACTGCAAAGTAACTTTACCAACTTGGTTTGCAGAATGCATTAACTTGTAAATATCTATTTTCTGCACAATCTGGAAGCAACATCATTTTCTGTTTAATTAGTTCCATAATATGCTGCTGGTACTTCAACATGTGAAACTGGCAATTTAAAGCCCTTATAGCAAGAGTTGCAGAGGTATATACTTTCTTAACCCATCTGTCTAAAGCTCTAGAATCCCTGTCTGAAGGGGTAGGATTTTTGGCTGTAGTAGCCTTAATACCCTTAGGTCCCTGTGAAATGGTCTCTGGATCCACAGTGGGATTCTTAAAGAGAAATTTGTGAGAGTCAGGTACTCTGTAGTACCTGTCAGGCTTTCTAGGAGCTAGTGGTAAAGTATCAAGAGTAAGACGAGATTCCATGAAGACATCATCTGCAATATCCAGGACAAGGAGTATAGCTAGAGGCCTGTGCTGAGGCAAGTCTAAAAATTCTTTTTGGATTGTGGGTAGACCTGGCATTCCCAGCAGAAATGCTCTCTTAAGGTATGCAAGGTTTCACCAAAAGAAAAGTCCTCTGGAGGGGAGGCAGAGGGAATGGAATCCTCTGCATCTGAATCCTCATAAGTAGATAAGCGAATGTCCTGGTAATCAGAGGGATCAGAGTCATCGGACTCATGGTCTGTAGAATCAGAAGGGAAAATCAATCCTTTGTCTTTTAGAGGGGGAAGGCTGGCTTTCCCTAATACAAGTTATAAGGTCTTCAGCCATTCTAAGCATTTGTTTCTGTGGCATGGGAGCTTGAGCATGCATTTTGGTCATCCATTTTCTAGGCGTAGTGCAAACTCTAGGCCTGAGTAACTCAGTAGTTTTAGTCAGAAATGAAGTAGACTGTTTAATACGAACATCGGAAGGTTGGAATACATCCTCAGAAGCCGGTGCCTGCACAGTGGCTCCAGACCCATCCAAGGTAGAGACATCTGCAGGTTCCATAGATGAAGCATCTTGCAGCATACTGGACTCTGAATGGGTCTCAGTAGAGGCCTGTGAATCTGTAAAAGCAGGTATCAGGGACTGGAGACTAGCTTAACGGAAGCGTTGTCAGCAGTTTTGGACCTATGCGGTCTGTCTCTGTCTTTATCCTTATGTTTTTTCAGAAGATCAGTAGTCGGATGGCTTATCGAAGCCATTTCAAAATACAGAGAATGAGAGCAAAAGAATGTAGTGACAAAAACAGCCTGACGACGAATAGTTCGGGCATTAAACAAGGCACATAACAGACAACGAAGAACGTCATGGTCTGGGCCTAAACAGGTGATGCAGTAAGAAAGAAAATCTCTGTGAGGTATTTGTTTTCCACAGGCAAGACAATTGTTAACTTTTTCTGACATCGGTTAGAGCAAGAAAAAAGGATCCTAAACGGGGTACTTTAGAAGATTTCAGGTTTGAAACTCGAACGACGAAAATTTCAAGAAGTGGCCGACCAGCACTTGCGAACTGCTTCTGCTTCGGGCTCCCATGCAGCAAGAAAAGTTGATGTAATGGTGTCGGCTGCATGTTTTATACCCCTGACGTCATGGAAGAAGTGATAGCATCAGACACAGAAATCCCAAGACTCTGGTATTCGGGCGGACTGAGGGCTACCTGCAAGCAGATAATCCGTGTGTGATGACTGCAACAGTGAAACATGAAGAACATCTGAAAATGCCAGAAAGCAACAGAGAAATAAAAACGTCCTGAAAAAGGGATGGATCGGAATATGGAGATAAGCATCCTTGAGATCTAGAGGCACCATATAATCCTGAGGAAGGAAAAGAGGGAACAAGTCTGAAGGGAGAACATTCGAAAGAGGGCACCTTCAGAAAAAGTGTTTAGATGAGAGAATTCTAAAAGTGGTCTTCACGTACCCTCCTTTCTGGGTACTAGAAATATCCTGGAGTAAAACCCTCTCCCCCTATGGGACACAGGCATGTCTTGAACAGTTCCCCCGAATCAAAAGATCCCCAAGCACCTCTGGGAAAAAGGAGAGTTGTCCCCGAGGAGGCTGAAGAATACCCATAAAAGGGGGAAGGGACTTCACACCATGAAAGATCCCTGATGAACAATGGACAGAACCTAGGAAGCCTGAGTAATCTGTATTCTAACAGGCAGATAGAGGAAAGTGGCTGGGAAGAATAGGATAATCAGACAGCAGCTGGTTTATCTGGAAAGGAAGACTTTTGAGGCACTGACATCTGAGCAGCCTTAGCAGAAGCAGCCCAATAGCCACCCTTTTTACCCTCAGGAGAAGGGCGAGATTGCTTGTGAACAAAGGATGGCTTACTGGAGTAGTTTCTCTTAAATTTAGGAACAGGAGAAACAAACATATGTTTAAGTTCCTGTAAAGCTTTTCCCCTATCCTGAAGGGATTTAAACAAATCAGCAGGTTCACCAAACAAGTGTTTATTATCAAGAGGTGCATCCATCAACTTAGCCTTTATATCAGGCAAATTCCTTCTTGGTGGCTGCTGCTACCACCATAGCATCAACTGGAACTCCCTTGCTAAGGAAAGACTTGTCCTCAGGTGCTGTCATAAATTTGCATGGCCTCCACGGGACGGTTCCACTGAATCTGGAGAGGTCCGTGCTTTCCGTGAAATGACCCCCAAAAGTTGGTCATAAGGTGGTGTCACTTAAGAGGTGGAAGGTCGGAAGCCAAAGACCTCAAGATACACTGATTCATCCTCAGTAGGGTTAGAGGTCTTCCAATCACCCCTCTGTCCAAGGATTTCTAGGATGTCAGAGAAGGAGACATCCTCAGAGGGAGATCTAGGGGACCCTTCTAATTCCTCTAAATCAGTGTCTGATGCGACAGACTCAGGGGAGTCGACATGTTTCCTCTTACATAACCTCTTCCGAGGGAGCTCTCCAGTGGGATAACCTGGGGAGGTCTCGGAAGAGGGGGCACCTCCAATGGGGGCTACTTGGGTCTCTGGTTCCCTACGCTGTGGGGGTGGCAGGGGGGGAAGAGGTTGCTGTCTGCTGCTGGTGGGACACAGATTCCAAAGGAATGGCTTTGGCAGAGGATAAAGCCTTCTCTATAGCTTCGAAAGCCTCCCCCCCCCACTCCAAATAAGACCTCTGCTCCGAGGGGGTGGATGGTCAACTCCTAGCAAGAGGGAATGGCTCCAAAGCAGACGTGGGAGTCAAGCTGAGTCAAGCCGAGGCTCCGAGAGGGAGGGTCAGTTCCGAAGAGAACCCATGGGGACTGTCCACCTCAGAGTTGACACGAGAGTGTCAGCTCCCAGAACCCTCATCTCCAGACTGAGCCATCGAGGATAGAGTAATTGGCTCTGAGGAAACAGGCTGAATACCTGGAGCCGAAGGGTCGAAGACAGAGGAACCTGACGTAATAGGCTCCAAGAACGAAGCAGTCAGATGATAAACAGTGATCGGTACAGGGGACAGCTCCGAGACCTTTGGGTCTGGAGGGGGTCAATTTTCTAGCCAGAGCTGAATCCAAAAGCAACCTATTCACCACACTCTCAATGTCCTCAACTGATAGAGTCCTGGAGGATCTGGTGGAGACTGAAGGAGACCTCCTTCTCTCCAAAATAGGAGATCTCAAAATAGGAGATACAGTCTCTATGTCAAGCAAAACCTTTGGTACCAAAGACGGTCTCAGAACCAATGAAATAGACTTGCACAGAAGATGAAGCAGAGTCGGAACCGGAACACCTTGGTTCCAAAGCTTTAGACTTTTTGGTCGACTCCGAAGTCGGGGCAGATTATTTTCTCTTTGAAGATTTTGGAGCTGCCTGTCCAAGTTCCAGCTGTTCCTGGAAGGAATTGGTCATGAGACCCCTGTCAATAAGCTTTCTCTTCCTTTCGTTTAACACTCTTGTACTAAAAGCGTGACAGAAAGTGCAAGGTTCCTGTAAATGGGCTTCGTCCAGACTGTATACACAACTGGTGTGGCTGTCTGTAAGAGACATTTTCTGTCCACACCTGTCGCATTTTTTGAAGCTCGATGGGCGATGATCCTCATGATCCTTATCTTTATCTTTAGACATAGTTAAAGACTAAAAAATAAAGGTGTAAGGAAGTTTTTTTTTTTTTAATAACAGTCTCACACACACAGGGAGGAAAGGCCCTCTAACTTACACGGGCACTACAACCCTCTAATTTAAATGGGCCGTACAGTCCTAAGGGGGGAATAGGGGTTGAAAACTTTCAAAAACAGAAGCACAATACAGAAGAAACTATTATAAATATATATATATATATATATATATATATATATATATATATATATATATATATATATATATATAAAACAGAAAAAGGTGGCAGAAAAGAACTAAATAAGTAAAAAAATCATTCTACTTAGCCAACGAGCCAGTAAGACAAAACCTCGAAGCTTTAGCGCCAAACGAGATCTGAGGAATTTTTGTGAGGCACCATGGGATAGGGGCTAGCCTCGAGACAGTAAAAAGCTCTCGAACTTTATTATAGGCAGAGTCAGAGTTGAATTTCGGCTCCAAACCCATCCAGCAAGAATTACGGCGCGACAGGACTACATAACATCTACAGTTGTCTAAAGATACAACTACAGAACAGCTGAACTATTTTACAGTACCCTGTCCCAGAATCCCCCAAATTTATAGACTTCCTAAAACACACAAATCATTAATAACCCCCCACCCGAAACAGACAGTCTCTGGAGGAGGTTGGATAACAGAACCTATTGCTATGTACCTACAAAAACAACTAAGTAGATACTTAAAGCAATGTCCTAGTGTGCTTAGAGATACCACTGATTTTGTGTGTAAACTAAGGGAATGGTATTCAGAACAGCATTTAACTGAGTACCTGTTTGTTACCTTAGATATCACATCCCTATCTACAGTGATAGCGAATGAACATTGTATCGAAGCAATACGTGATTTCCTTAATGTAGAGATAGGTTTGCAAGCCAAAGAGAGAGAAAATGTGTACATTATTGGAAATAGTTCTAACCAAAACCATCTTCCTCTTCAATAATGAACCCTTCTTGCAGCTAGCGGGTGTAGCCATGGGTACTCCCATGGCTAACACATATGCCAACCTAGTCCTATAACAGTGGGAAAGGCAGTTTATATATGGTACCAGGAATACTTTTAACAGCAAAGTATGCTTTTATCAAAGATTTGTGGATGACTAGTTCTCCTTGGGTACCATTCCAAATTAGGAAACAGAGGGATATATGCTGTATTTCAATGCCACCACAGATTTCCTGAGGTTTAAAATGTCATGCTCAAAAGAAAAATTAGTGTTTTTAGATGTAGAATTAGAAATGAAGAATGGTAAAATTGGGACTAGTATACATAAAAGGATGTTCATGTAGAGCAGGAGCACACTCAAGCAAATCTGCAGTTTGCGGCTACCACTCCACCCATACAGTATAAGAAGGAATCAGTACTGCAAAACTAAACAAGGATATACATTTTGAGCTTTAAGAGTAGGGTCAGTCCACCCAAGCATTCTACTTGTGTGTTTTAAGAGTGAAGCTATTACATTAGCAGTATTTCTTAGTAGTTCTCAGCGTGCTGACTATTGTAGCCTTGTGCCCCCCCCCCCCAGCTAGTGCAGTAATCCCAACTGTCTAATAGACAGTATACATTAAATTCAGATCCCTGTGACTAAATTAACTATCAAGCAGCCCTCTCAGTGCTTTCTGCCTTAGTTTGTATCACTTGGAGGCCCACCTGTTTATTTGCATCTCTATACAGTCTCCTCCATTGCTAATGTATCTCCCTACTCTAACCTGTGCACAAACTGGTTACTAATCAGCAAGTCAATGTGAAGACACACTCCCAACCTTAATAAACGTTGCTGTCTCTTCTCTCCTTCACTTTACAGGTAGTTTGAATTATTACATACCCCCTCTGAGGCCTTCACTGATTTCCACTGATTGCCTCTCTGGTTTCTTTGCATTCCACCTGGTTTACACCCCTTGTGCTATCTCCCTTCCCCAATACTAAGTCTATAATTAGAATCCTGCTGAGCATGGAGCCATCTTTAAATTTCTAGTCTCCCACCAGGACACAAGTGCTCTTCAGCAATTGCATTCTACTTGCTGGTAAGCCATTAGACCTCAGGAATTTGTTTAAAGTGTTCAGATTTGTAAAGTAATACTTACTTTTTACTCTTGTCTTGGTGGGCTCTGCCCTGCTCCGTTCACCCTCATTAACGCTCAGGCTCTCTCTGCTCCCCTGCCCCATATTCCCTCCCGCCCCCACTACCTCTACATTTATAGCAATCACAGCCACACCCACAGCTCACCCTCACATCACCTCCACCAATCACAGCTCCTCAAGTCAGATCACATTATACCACACCAACTTGCTCCACACAAAATACTCCTAATCACTCTCATTCCCACTAGGCATTTTTTCATCACCCACACTACTTTACCCATCCACATATAGTGCAACCCTATAATTCCTATTTAGATCCCCGCCTAGAACCAACTTAAACTTTATAACCATGACTATCACACTGTCTTCTCATAATTCTTTAGAACACCACAAGTTATCACTCTAGCAATATCCCTAAACAGGTCTACTTCTTTTGACCTAACTTTCATTTGCCTGACACTCATTTGCCTGACCCCATTTGACTGAAATTTCATTTGCCTGACACTTCATTTGCCCGGCACTTCATTTGACTGACAAGTATTATTATCAAGAAAATGGAATATGCCCCCTTCCCCACTGTAGTGCGACCCTGTAATATTGCTTAGTAGAAGAAAAGTAAGTGGGGGGCTTTGACCCCCACACCCCCCTAACTATATATTCTAACTCCAGGGTCGCACTACAGTGGGGAAGGGGGCACATTCCATTTTCTTGCTAATAATACTCGTCAGTCAAATGAAGTGTTGGGCAAATGAAATTTCAGTCATTTGGTCTCAGGCAAATGGGTGTTAGGTCAAAAGAAGTAGACCCCCCTAAACGTAGTAGCACAACACTACATTATGCACTCTCATATACAGACACCGCACATTATAATAATATCTTCCCACAATTGTTCAAGAACTACATAATGGACCAATTCAGAACTAAACACATATGCTCTCATTCCTACTCCAAAAAAAAACACAATACTTTCTCACACTCCTCACCAAACTCCTACATCTGTATCACCATTTTAACACCAGGCTCAACATAAGTGGGGATATCCACCCCAACCCTGGCCCAAATCCATCCTGTCCAACACAAATGTCAGAATATAACACCCCCCACTATCTTCATCTCTGGGCAAATCAACAACAGCAGCAAAACCAACCATCTTTTAATGCTAAATATTAATATTAGAAGTATCAAAAATAAAATACCTGAACTCCAGGCCACACTAGCACACTACTCCCCATACATAGTTGCTTTAACAGAAACCTGGCTAAATAAAAACATAGCTAACTCAGACGTTCTCCCTACCAGTTACAATATCATTAGGCAAGGCAGACCACTTCGTAAAGGGGGTGGAACTGCTTTACTGTACAAGTCCAACTTAACTGTATGTCAATTACCAAACTCCTACCCCTCCCCCAGTAATTGGGACATACTTATCTCACAACTTCAATGTCACCCTAAAAAGGTCATCACCGCAATTGTGATTTATATTCTACCTGGTAATACACCTGCTAGCCTTGAAGACTTCTTATCCTGGTGTTCTTCCACATACTCACAAGAAACCCTTATTCTGGGGGATTTCAACCTAGACTGGTTCACCTGCATATCAGAACCACCAAGTAATCTAATAAATCTCCATGGCTACCAGCAGCTAGTCCAAATTCCAACTAGATGTCATAAAAAATCTAAAAGGGAATCCATCCTTGACTGGGTCCTAACTAACAACCCCACATTGTACCCCCACGCAGGCAGTCTCCCAGACACCTTAAGTGACCACAACATAATATACTTTGTAAGTAGTAGAACAAGCATATGCAAAACCACTAACTATATTTCCACTAGAAACACAAAAAGATTCTCTCCTGAGGTCCTCAATACTTTACTCTGTAACTGTGACTGGACCCCCCCCCTAAAAACCCTCCCACTTGACCAAGCTGTAGCATATTTCAACAAAACATTTCTACAACACCTAGACACTGTCACTCCATTGTGCAAAATCAAGGTTAGAACCTCTACAAAATCCTGGCTCAGTAAAGAAACCAAACAAATCATCAAGTCCAGATACACTGCCTGGCTTTACTATCAAAAAAACAAAGAAACACAAAGCCTAACCAAGTACCAAGAACTGCGCAACCGTGCAACAAATGCATTAGGCTGGACGAAAAAAATCCTACTACACGACATTACAAACTAAATAACAACACAATCCCCCAAATTTTTGGAAAAATGTAAACCAGCTACTAAAATCCACCCAAAAGGCTACCCCCAAACCAACCACCCCTAACACTAAAGTTTCCATCGAAACACAATTCTACTCCCACTTCATGAACTCAATTCTATCCTTAGTATCACAGGACAGTTACTTCCTCACTATCCTCCCCAACATAAATAACACTAATACAAGCTTTACCCTCAAAACAATTTCCACCACTTCAATCAAAAGCATGCTCTCCAAACTAAAAACCTCATCAACAGCAGCTGACCTACTCCCCAGCTATTTCTTGAAACTCACAGCAGATGCTATTGCTATTCCAGTCTCCACTCTCATAAACAGATCAATTGTTGAAAACTATGTGCCCAAACTCTGGGAAATATCCTATGTTACACCCATACATAAAGGTGGGACCTCCACTGAACTTATTAACTACAGACCCATTGCTTTACTCTCCCCCCTGGCCAAAAACCTAGAAAAATGCATCCATACCCAGATGCTAAAATATCTCCTAGACAGCAACATCCTGTCACCTACTCAGCATGGTTTCAGACCTGCCCATAGTACCACTACAGCTCTCCTCTGCTTCACAGACACAGTAAACCATCTAAAAAATGAAGGCCTGCAGGTGTCAACTCTTGAATATGTCCAAAGCATCTGACACAGCCTCGCACCAAATCCTGCTAAACAAACTAAACCAACATCACCTATCAAATTCCACTCTTACCTGGTTCCAAAGCTACTTAACTGACAGGTACCAGGCTGTGAAATGGAAAATTCTCTCTCTCCTCAGCTGCCCATAACTATAGGAGTCCCACAGGGTTCTGTCTTAGGACCACTACTATTCGCAATCTTCACAAATGAACTGCATATCTCCACACAGCATACATCTATCATTCAGTATACAGATGACACTACCTTAATCTGTGCTGCACAAAACATTCCCACCCTCCTGCAAACAACTCAACTAGCATTCTCTGATGTTGAAAACTACCTTACCAAAGCCCAACTTATCCTCAATCCAAATAAAACTCAGCTTATGATTATAACCAGTTCTAACAAAAACACTGATGCTACTCCAATCACTCCAGTGGCACAAGCTAAGCTATTTGGAATAACCATAGACTCCCACCTAAAATTTGATAGTCATCTCAACTTAACTATTAAAAAAGTACATGCCAAACTGGGATCACTCTACCGCATCAAACCATTTCCTACCAACAACACAAGATCAGCCATTGCTTGCTCCCAACTTCTATCCACCCTACTCTATGCATCTCCCATTCTGACTAATCTCAACAAAACTGAACTAAGCAAAATGGAATCCTGCTATAACATAATTGCCCGCTTTGCTGCAAATTGCTCACATAGAACTCATCACTGTACTGCTCTGAGACAGCTCCACTGGCTTGAACTGCCCAACTTCCTAACCTACAATCAGCTCTGCCTCTGTCATTTGATCTATTACCTCCCCAATAAGTGTCCTGCCCTCAAAAACATAGTACAACATCACTCAGCCAAAAGACCTCTTAGATCATCAAGCAAACTACTACTAGAAGTCACCAACAGCTACAATAGCTTTGGAGATGCACTATATAGTAGTTCAGTGGCTAAAAAAATGGAACTCTGTCCATACTAGCATTCAAAACAAATCATCCAAAGCCTCCTTTAAAGACCTCATCGGGCAACATCTCAAGCAAAGTTGGCAGTGCCATGATTGCTCGCCAGGCTAGTGAAAGCAGATAAGGTACACATACTAAACACCTAGAGTACTTGATAATAGTTTTCAATCTTACAAACACTGGCTAATCTACAATGTATTTACTGTACCTGTGTACTATGTATGTATTCTACCTATGTTCCAAATTTCAGCTGTACACCACAAATCTATTAAATTACCTTTATTTTTAAATTAATATTTTTTTTTTTGTTTGTTCTCTGCACTGTAACTGTTGATGTGCTACATACCACTGTAAAACATGTATTTTGTAATTTGTGTGTATACTGATCATGTCTAAATAACTAAATGTATCTGTAATTTTTCTATGTGGAGCTTTTCTCCCCGGGCCCTTTTTGGCTCAGTCAGACACCCCCGGTTAACAAATGTAAAATAAAATAAATAAATTAATGTAAATTGTTAGTTTAATAGACAAAGTATGCTTTCTGTAGGTTTTAAATGGCATTATCAGTGCACAATTAACTAGGGTTAGTAGATTGAAGACAGAGTCTAAACAATTTGGAGAACAAATCAAGGAGATGATTAGCTAGTTTTATGACCGTGGATATAGTGAGACTGACATAAAAGTGATATATGATGAGATATACAAAGACAGGAGTAGTAATAGTAAACAAACCTTTTTAGCAAGTAGAAATGTTAATAATCCATTAAAAAAGAAAAATAATAAGGTTAGGTATGTTACTACATATAATCTAAGAACTAAAGATGTCAAAAACATTGTAGAGAAAAACTGGATTATTTTGATGCAATGCCAGAATTGCATGAAATCTTGGGTGACAAGCCAAGATTTGCATAAAAGAATCTTAGAAATCTAAAAATAAAGTTGTGCTATAAAGATCTCAGGTCTGGTGGTAAAAAGCGTGCAATAAGTAAATTTGGCACTTTTAAGTGTATGAACTGCAGTTGCTGTGTTGATATTCTTGTTAAGGACAATATATCTGCACAGCCTGTAACCCACAAAGAATATATACTTTATTGTTCAGCAAACTGTAATACTGTTAACGTGGTCTACTTAGCAACATGTCAGAAATGTCCATCATTCTACGTGGGCAAGACCTCAAGAAAACTGAAAGATCGACTAGTAGTACACAAGTCAGATATTCATAGGAGTATACATACTAATGCACTAAGTAAATATATTACAGAAAATGGTTCTGAGCATTGTTTTAAATGTAGCAATGAAAGAACCTAGAGGTGGTGATATGAATAATGTACTAGAAAACAAAGAATATGAATGGATAGTTAGATTAACGCAGTCAGCATAAAGCCCATTTTAGTTAGAAGACAGATGGAAAATCTTTAAAATTTTGAATTTTTCAAATTGAAATATCACTTTTTAAATTGAAATATCATTTTATTTTGTAAAATGGGGGGGGGGGGGGGTTTGTGATAGGCCGATGATCATGTGATATTATATGCTCCTATTTAAAGTTTGTATTTTAATACTGTTTTTAGCACTGAAGGGTGGTTTACCTGAACGCTCTGCATTAAACTTTCTTGATTTTGGATTTGTTAGACAATAAGTTCTTGCCACCAACAGAACATGGTCTTTCCTAGGACATAGTAATACAGTCCTTGGAGCCATCTAAACCACCGTTCTCTGACTGCTGCAATATTTCTTGATTTGTCAAAAGCATTTGGCACCATTTCCAAATTACTTATTCCCACACCTTCACTGACTTGCCCAACTAGACTTGACCAGCCCAATACTAAAATGGTTCAAACGTTACCTCCCTGATAAGTCAACCAGCAATTTGAAAAGGCTCTAATTCAATCTTTATCACTACTGCAGTGAGAATCCCACAAATTTCTATTCTTGCCCCCAACTGTTCAAAGTATTTACCCGTAATATGAATAAAACGGTGGAGAATGGAACCACAGTATAATAAGCTGTAGAGTCTGCTCATACGCTCTTTTAACACCACTGCTCAGCATCAAAATGTAGCACAGCTATCTTGCAAACAGCTAGAAATTTGGCTCATTAAATCTTAACTCCCACAAAATGAAAAAAAATATGCTCCAAACTTCACTTAAAATATAGTCTCAGTAACTCAAACTAATTTTAAGTTAAATGTCCACTGCAGTGAACACTACATACTATGAATATTTGTTCATATATTGCGATGTTGTAGACTATGTTGGATTGACAAAGTCCACTATGTGTAATCCAATTATTATTTTTAGAGCTTTTCTCCCCAGGCCTCCACTGAAAAGGAGTTTCGCTCAGACTATCCTGACAAACAAATGCAAACATATGACTATACTTCAAATAGTTAGTATACTTATAGAAAATGAGGGTGTGAATTTCAGAACATTTGTGGGTGTGGATGCATTCTTTAGGACCACCACAAAAATACAAAGTCAATGACCAGAGAATAGGTCCAATCATTCCACAATCAAGCCACATCATCAGGCTTCCTCCAAGCTTCCTTTACAAATGCTAATAATCTTGTTGGCAGGAGTAGCCACCAAAGACAAAATCAGGATGGCTGGACTGCCTCCTCTGAAAGATAAACTGCAAAGTAGAGTCAAAAGTTCAGCCA
This sequence comes from Protopterus annectens, assembly GCF_019279795.1. NCBI lineage: Eukaryota > Metazoa > Chordata > Ceratodontiformes > Protopteridae > Protopterus > Protopterus annectens. The sequence continues at coordinate 1,264,469,710 of NC_056728.1, forward strand.
CACCTTTTGTCATATTTATTTGTTTACCAGTATAGTCCGTCTGGATATGTACACATTTTCAGTAGAGGCCCAGTGAGAAAAGCTTAGGTATACATCCCAGTTCACACTGTAATACAGAGACAGTAAATGCAAAATTACATTTAAAACATTATACACGGAGTCAAACATTTATGTACCCAATTTTTCTGTACTTTTGTAGAGTCATATTTATTACTGACATGCAACATGGTATGTGTGATAGAACAGAATACATTGTTATGAGAATCTAAGAATTATGGGGTGCTTAGTTTCAGATATACAAGTAAAGACAGACATGATGCCTACATATTGTGAGAAAAAAAAGAAAGAGTTATTTTGAATGCAGTAAAACAAGAAGATCATGCTAGATAAAGTTTAATTAAGTATATATTAGAGAGACAGGTAAAGGTTAGGATATACAGTTTCCATTAAAGCACGAAGCACAAAGGTGAGATTTTTATGTAGATATATTAGAGTTTAAGGAGCGTTATGAACAAAATAGAATATTATCCCGGTGTAGAGCAGGAGCACAGCCATTCCTTTTTAAGTGGTCCTGTGGGCAGAGTTTGAAGGATTGGTAAGAAGTAACTGTTCTAATGGTAGTAGGGTGGGAATTCCAGGCTTTGGTGACACAGTAAGTGTAAAAGGAGTGTGTCCTGCTGATTTGTTTGGTCTACAGATAGTAAGTTGCTTTTGGTCATTTGATCACAGACAGTGATTGGACAAATTTTTTTGCAGGGTTGCATTTACAGCAGTAAATATGTCTGGATAGTTCGTGATCTTATATGCAGGGAGTAACTCAGTACATTTTAGGTAGTTAGGCAATTCTAGCTAGTTAAGGGTTTTTAGTGCAGTAGAATGATGGGTACGATATTGAGCAGTAGTTGAAAATTTGGCAATTTTAAGACACTGTTCCAGTTTTTGAATATTTGAATTTTGAAGATTTGTGAAATGGGGGCATCCATAGGTGCCAGAATCTGTTGAAAACTGGGGGGGGGGGTGTAGGTTGAGAGGGGCACTTAGTGATCTAAAAAGAGCTATTTTTCATAACTTTACTACCACAACATAGGTTCACTTGGAGGACATTTTAAGCTTAGCAAATTCCCTTTTGGTGCTTGAATTAACATTATCTGATTGGTCTTAACTATCTAGTCTTGTGACAGTCTGTTCTGTAACAGTGGTAGCTTCTGTGATATATATCCATCTCTCCACAACATTCAGTTTAGATAACTGGACTGAGTATTTCTGATGCCATTTGACTTGCTGATGTTCAGTAGGTCTATCTGTATTAGGTTGGAGGATGCCTTGTTTGGCAGACATGTCACCTCTAAGCACTCTGTAGGATACTGACTACAGCAATAAATCTTTGAGGTGGTCCCTGCAAGACCTATTGTTTAGGACTTGTATCCTTTTAGTACGGTATCTCTGAAGGTATTCCATTTGTTGCATGGGGCTAGACAGATGCATGCCAAAGTGGACATTACACAAAATGATCGACTTAATGAGAACTTTGTAAAGGGGGACAACAACATCTCTAGCTCTAATCACAATCAATTTGTTTATGAGTTGTGCAATATAGAAAGGCTTTCTTATAACTCTGGGCGCATGTTGGTCAAAAGTTAGTTCAGTGTACACACAAGTTCCCAAATGCCAAACAATTGGGTCAATTTTCAGAGGGCATTGTCATGATTTTGACACCAGTTATTTGGTTAAACCTTCCTGCATGATGGTTAAGTCATTTGGGGATTCAATAACTGCTCCTAGCTTGCAGTCATCTCAAACTTAGCCAGCCAAAGCCCCTTGGTATTATTTTCTTTTACTTTTGAGATGTATATGTCAAACAGAAAAAGTCTCGGCACCGAACCCTGGCGGACTCCATTGGTGACTGGTCTTTTCCCTTATTTTTACCTCCTGCATCCTGTGAGCAAGCTGGCAATCCAGCTAGTGATGCAAGCGTTTGCTCCTATGTTATTCATCTTTTGTACTACAACTGAGTAAGGGACTGAGAAAAGGCTTAGCCAGGTCAAGGTAATGTGGTGTGAACTATTTTACCTTCATCCATTGCTTTGGTAACAAGAGTAAAGTTTAAAATTTGGCCATGATTTTGAGCCGTTCACACTTTCTTCTGGGCTGTTTTCAAACACATTTTTAGGGCCATGCATACATGTATGCATTCTTTGATTCACCTTCCTGATTGTATTAAATTATATTCATTGTACAATACAGCACCAGTTGTTAGAATGTGTTCTAAATTTCTAGTTTTGAACAGTCTTCTATTAAGCAATGAAACAAAATGTATGAACCAATAACAACAAAACTACCCATTTCAGAAAATTTCAACTATAACAGGCCACTCAAACTTCCGTCATTACAATCCACCAATATCAGTAAATATACAAAATCTCTGGAAGTCATCTAAATAATTCCACATTAAAGGGATCTCTAACTAATGAAGAGGTTGCTGCTAGGAAACAACTTTATATTTCACTGTTTCAGCTACAAATAAAGTGGCTGTTGCCCTTGAAGAATACATTGCCTATTTTACATTAAAAAATGATAAGCTAGTAATATTGCAATAGGGAATGGATGGCAAACTGATGACAGGTTCATAGTTACTATACTAGGTAACTCCTCCAAAGGAGGGCATTCACAGGACTGCAGCATCCACTCCCTTTAAAGTATCAGCGATCTATCTGCATACTATGGGAGTAGAACCCACAGCTTTCTGCATCAAAAGTAAGGACCTGTTGTGCTACTAACAATACAAAAAGGCTTGGAATAAGCAGCACTAAACTTCTCTTCCCCTGAAGCTCTTAGCTCCTTGTAATTTTTTTTTTATTTAACATTTGTTTAACAGGAAAGTCTGACTTGGAACAAAGCCAATTTTCAGCAGAGATCCAGGGAGAAATACTCCAGATGCAGGTCTTTGTAACATGGGAGGAAACCAGGGCACCTAGAGGAAACACACAAAAATACAGGGAAGTTCTATAGATTCTGCACAGGAGGCACCCCAGCCAAGATTCAAACCAGAGAACCTCTTACTGTGAGGCAACAACACTACCACTGCACCATCCACTCAACAAAACTAAATATCTCAATTTCACAGCAGAAGAAATCTGGAAGAAGACAATTTATTTGGGGGGGGGGGCAAAGGCCCAAAATCAGGGATACATTTTAAATCTTGCTTGTATAATCTTAGAAAGTTGCTGAAATAGTGTTTTGTGTTACCACGTGTTTCCAAAAAAAGATAGGAAGACTGAAACTTAAAGGGCTATTATTATTTAGCGAATTCTGTTCTCACCAATTTGCCATAAAATCACATATTTTAAGAGGAACAGACCAAAGTATGAGTGAAATATTCTGTGAAAATCTAAGCAGTGACTGGAACCGTAGGACAATGGTTGTAAGAAGCAAGAATTCAGGGTAAGGACATATTACTTGAAGTCAGTCTCACTCTGTGTGTGTATAAACTGGCTTTGAGAGTGTAACCATAACTCAAGGAGCAGCACTGTATCAAAAACGGAAGTGCACTAAAACTCAGATTAATTTGCTTTATTGCTTGCATTTAAGTGTTCTATTTCTGCAGTTTCCCTTGCATGACTCTAATGTTTAATTCTGTCATTTGTCACCAGGACATGAAAACAAGCTACATTGTTCATGATATTTAAGTTGGTTGTCTCTTAGTTTTTACTGCTAGTGGGATACAAGCACATATAACATGTAACAATATAATGAGACAGAGAAACGTGTACACAACACTTATTTTTATACTTAAAAAAAGCAGTACAACTTTTTCATGATACCATGTCAATAGACAAAACAAAGTCAATGTGACATTTCTAAAAACTATACATGTTAAAATTAGTCACTGCAGAAACAGTGCAGATGTAATTAAATAATGTGCAATCTCTCATATCAAGAAAAGACACAATTGCTTGCCAACTGCAACATATCTAAAATTAAATATCAGTGATTTACAACCAGCAAATTTATGTTAATTCGTTTTATTCTGTCAGTATGATTTTTCATTCATACTCTCAAGTGTGGTACTTAGATACTCCCCTTTCATTCATGCTACAACCCTGTCACAGCCCACAATCACCACAGGCTCCAAATGCACTAGGAGAGTGGCCCCATTCTGCACAGTAAGGTTATCTGGTAGCACTAATTTAGTTTGTTTTATTACTAAAAGCTTAGGTTCCTCACAGCTGTGTCAGCTCATCAATACATACAATATTGATTGTAGGGGCTTTTCTATCCATGACACACATCATCTAGGTTCTGCCAGGTGACAATGCTGTAGCACAAGGTCCCCACATCACTGTTTCCATGACACAAGAGCTGGCCATTAACCACTTCAGCTCTTTCAGCCCTACCAGCCCTCTAAGGCTTGTTGCTAGTCAAACTCTAGTCATAACAGCCAGAAATAAAAGACCTGCATACGGGCTAGTTTCATCCCTCTACTGGATAGCATTTAATATTTATGCATTTTATGAATGACATCCACATGCTTTTAAATTGGCAATGTACCCTCAGGGTTTGATCTTAAATTTCTACAACTTCACTATTACTCACTTTCTGAAGATTCACATTGCAGCCAAATGAATGGGCCTCCAGGGTCCAAGTAATTTTAGAAAAAAATTGTGATGAAACAATATGCTACTACAGCAAATGGGAAACCATTTGACCTGCTGTTCAGTAGAAATGGAACACACACACACACACACACACACACACACACACACACACACACACACACACACACACACACACACACCTTAACATAAAAGAAGCACCAGCAGCCTGAATATTACATAAACGGAGCACCAGCAGCCTTAAGCTTAACATGGGTGTTCTAGCAACAATGATGTGAACTAGAACTGCACACTTTTGTGTTTAAATTCACGTTAGCATGCATGCGTCCTCCATGTCATTACAGGTCTTGCAGCTGTAAAAGTGTGTGGGGGGGTGCTCCCTCGCCCTATGTTTCTGGCACTTACGGGGGCATTACAGAGGAGAGGAAGAAAAAGGTAAGTTTTTGCTGGTGTGAGAAGTGTCTAGCTCTATACAGTAGACCTAATTTTTTGTGTGCTTATGACATTTTGTATGTGGTAATCAAAATCTACTAGTGTCATCTGTTATCATTCCTAGCAGCTTAGTTTGAGAGGTTAGTTCAGTATTAGTCTACTATTGAGAGAACTTATTTTGAAGTTGTTTAATGGGACCTTGATGTAGGGAAAAAATAGGAGTAGTTTATTTTTGTTGGGATTAAAGCATGATTTGACAGTTGTAACCATTTTTATGTGGCAGTGAAGGATTCCAGAGTGATTTGCTGTAGGCGAGTTGGATCGTTTCAGCTTATAAATGTTGAGTCAATCAGCGGCATACTATATAATGGAGACATGCACCGTACATGTATGGAATGATATGGAATGTATATTATACAGTATGTGTACAAGGACTAAGGCCTTGTGTGACACCTGTATTTACAGGGAAATAGAGTGTTGTACCATTTTACCGACAGGAATCTATCTTTGAGGTAGCTCTTAAACCAGTTTAAGGTATTTGCTGTAAGGCCTAATGATATTTCTGTTAGAAGGTTTGTCTGGCTAACTGTATCAAAGACTTTCAACAGATCAAGAAATAATGCAGATACGAATTTGTCACTATTCTTGTCGTTACTGACCATTTCCATAAATGAGAGTAGAGCAGTATTAGTACTATGGGATGGTTGGAAACCATGCTAGGTTGAGGGTAAAGGTCATTCCTGTGTAAACGTTGCTTATAGACACATTTTTCCAGTAATTTTGAAAGCTGTGGTAGTACTGCTATTGGCCCGAAGTTTGTGATATCAGCTGAATTACGTCCTTTGTGGAAGGGGACGATATGTGACTTTTCCAGAGCTCGGTGACCTAGGATTATTGTATAGATCTGTTTATGAGGTTGGAAATGGGTTAGGCTATGCTACTAGCTGCTATTTAAAGGAACTGACTAGCTAAATTATCTGCAGAAGTAGAGCAAAGCTTTAGCTTGTTTAGCAAATGTTTGATAGTGCTTATAGGCACTGTTTGAAGGTAGAAGGATTGTTCAGCTGAGTAAAGTAGGGTTGAGTTAAATCCCTTCATAATAGATGCTACACTATCTACAAAATAGTTATTAAACTGTGTTGCAAGAGCCACTGCAATACTATTTGGGGATGGGTTGTGATTATGTTTTTTGCCTAGGTTATATTATTTTGTTGGCTGCTGACCAGACGTTTTTGGTATCTGTTTTACAGTTACTCTGGAAATTATTATAGTACTGTTATTTTCTTTTTTCGTCCAAGGTTGTTGTTTTGCCTGGTTGCGTAGTATTTTACATTGTTCGAGGTTTTGAGAAGTTTTGTTTTTTTGCCAGTTTCTCCAGTTAGTTTTATGTCTGTACTGCATTAATTCTGTAGTAGTCTTAGTTAACCAGGGTGCATAACTTAAGTGTTCCTTGGGGCTGCTATTTTATTAAGAATGTTGAGGAGTACCGAATTAAAATGTCATTATCGCTTTGTCTAAAAGGGATGGATTTTAGCATACTCCAGCTGACAGCACTGCACTGAATGTGTCTGGGTTAAACTTACTTGGGTTTTATGTAAGGCTTTACTGCTTGTTGTTTAGGGATATTTTCTGTAAATCATTTAATATAGGGAGTGCTCACTGAAAGAGTTAGACATGGTACCCGAGTTATGAAATTTAGTTTGTGAATTACCACAGGTTCAGAGAAATCCTGGGAATGACCATCTACATGGTCAGTGTTCAGCATGATGAATCAAATCAATTTGCTTTCACTTTAAGTTTTCTCTCACTCTTCAGTTTGGAGGATCATAAGGAGGAAGAATAAAAAAATAAAATAAAATCACTGGGCAGCAAACTGCAACCTTACTACAATCTCTCTGATCCACTGTCCCAGCTCATAAAAAGGGAGAGGTCACAGGGTCAGCCCGATATGGGTCTCAGGGTGAGACATGTCTGTAGATGCTGGTAGAAGCCCATCGAGAAACATTTGCAGAAATTAATACTAATATGCTCAAGGCAACAATAAAACAATGAATCCACACCAGAGGCTACTGCAGATACCAGCATCCTGTTTTTTTTTTTTTTTTTTTTTTTTTTTTTTTTGTGCAAATTAAGGTCTCTCCAGTGGGTGACGTGCTGACACAAGTGCAGCATGAGTTCCCCTTACCTAACTTCCCAATGTGACCGGATGACTTGTTCCCAGGTTATCCAAGTGGCTCACCACCATTTTTTTTTCTTTAACCCTCTGGGCCAGGGACACCTTGCTGGTAATGCCAGTACTTCCTTGTAGACATGACAGTCAAGCCTGAGAGTTGCCACTGCTACTAGACAGAGGTGCTCTGTGATGGTTAAAGTAGTTCTACCCCTATTCACAAATGCTACATTGTTGACAGGGTGGACAATGAGGTGTTGACTTACCTACACGTTTGTGCTGCTACATTCCATGAGGGGCTTTAGTGTCAATTTAATGTTACAGCCAGTTTCACTGCAATGTATTGTACTGTGTGAGCATGAGGTGCATTTTGAGTTTTCCCCCCTTCACTGTGCTGTGACCATAGAGTCTGTATCTGTATCACTTCAGGTGTGGGAAGGCTTGCACCCTTTCAACATTTTTGGGAGGGGTTATGTCTCTCTGTGTTTGCTATGTAATTTGCAGTGAATGTTGAGCCAACAAATCATTCCTTGCATTTGTATAGGGAAACCATGAGGTGTGGCCTATGGGAACCAGCCCATTTAAAAGGCCCAAGGGCAAGAATACCTCCTAGTATACCTGCTCCTCCCAGTAAGCCAACCAATCTAAGCCCTGTCTCTATCCATCAAGACTTAAGTGTCTTATCCCCATCTGTACATCACCCATAAACCACCTCCCAGGGAGGAGGGGGAAACATATATAGCTTCTTTATTCCTTCTCCACTCCTCACCAGCTCTGACAAGTACCCATGCTGTTACACACAAGTTGTGGTCAGGGCTTTATTCCTCTTTACTACCCAGGTGGCTAGCCTTAAAACATCCTTGGTACTGAAGAACCTCACCCAACATCAATAACGGCAATCTCACTGAGAATGAGGCCATCAAGGGCTTGGGACACAAAAGCATTTGAGACACAAAATGGCACGGAGGGTGGTTATTGATACTGGTCCCAACAAACTGGCAATGAAGCCAGAAACCTGAATGACAGTCTTCTTGGAGTAAAATCAGCTCAGTCAGCACTGATAATCAGTGGCATCACCAAATTTCAAATGCATAAATGAAAGCTGTGGAACTAGCAAAAAACAAAAAACAAAAAAAAAACCACACACTGCCAACGTCAGTGCCTCTGCTGATGCTGACGGATGTATCTGCTGGTGGCTGATCAACCTAGGAACAGCAGGTACCCCAGTAGGGACAGATAAGAATGTAGTAGAAAAGGCCAAACAAACAGCATCCCTTTTGGTGCTAGAATCCGAAGGGAAGGGAAACACTCTGCAACAACATATACATATAAACTGTAGCCACAACATCACTACTAATGGCAAACCACCTGCTTTAGCAGAATTCTACCTTAAGATCTCTCTTCCGCACTACACACTTCATTTCCCACTCCTCCTCTAATTCCACCTCCTCCCACCAAGACTGAGATTTGGATCAAAATCTTACTAGATGTTACTGTATTATGTAAAAACTGGAAATGTTCCCACCTAACAAGGTGGAACTGGCTGTTGGACAGCAGCTTCAAAATTCAGAAATGTAACATAGATCATTTTCCAGTTACCTGATTAATTAAATCAATTTTATTACAGTTTTGGTACTTTAACAGGTCGCACACTTGCCTTTGGTGCTGGAAGCTCAGAATACTGCGTTTCCCAGATAAGCAGATCGGCTACTTTTCAAGCACTGACACTGTAGTGCTGCATTCCTGAGTGTCATCCTTCAAATGAAGCCCCATTATCTGAATTGATGGTTGCTCATCTTGCTATCTGGTGGATGTAAAAATGGAGCAGGAGAAGCTCTCTTGTACCCCATTCAAATTTCTCCTGGTCAGTATGAAGACCTCCTCAGGTCTCACATGAAAAGATAGTTGGGCTTAACTGGTCGACAAAGTACAAATCTATACAATTTCATTTGGGGGCCACATTAAAACTAGAACCTTTCCAAGGACTTGCATTCAAGGGCTGCTAGAGCCTCTCCTAGAACTTACTCTAAAGGGCTGTGTGGATGGTTCACAAACAACCCATTGTATGATGGGCACACCGCCTCACCCAACCATTTTCAAATGATCAGGCTGAAGTTATAATGCCAATGAATGGAAGAGGAACTTATTAGATGAGCTGCATTTCCAGCCAGGCCTTAAGGCAGAGAGTGGTAAATAATCCCAGAACTGCACTGGCTGTTTAACAAAAACATCTGTAGAATGTTAACAAAATTATGCACAGACAACAAGCTAAACAGTAAGTTTTGTATACAATTAGGGCTAAACGACAAATCTGGACAACAATTACGCAGGAGCATTTCCAAACTGATCTACAGGTGGCAATATATATCAGTATTTCCAAACTGTTCTTTAAGCAGAATCAAATAAACTTGTAATGGCAGTATGACCCACAAGTGGAGCAACTGTAAAATATTGAGCTGCATTTCCTGTATGTTGTATGAATGGTACACTGCTAACAGTAAGATCCTTACAATTCAGTGATCAAATATGTTAAATCTGATGTAATAAAATTATAGCAATAAATCTCGCTGGAGTGTGCAGTATTAATTTTACTCCTAACAAAAAGAATCATACCATGCTCTCTAGAAATATCTAAATTTCTATTTAACACTGCTCTACTAATGATTCACTCGTTGTAAATGCTTTTACCATTTTAGCTTTTCCGATGCTGAGAGGTGTGAAAAGCCCCAAAGTCTGACATATGAGCTTTTCCTCAAAAGTGAAAACGTACAGCGCATGTTGAGGGAGCGCACACACACACACACACACACACACACACACACACACACACACACACACACACACACACACACACACACATTTTCTAAATCCAGTACAGTTCCTTAAAGTAACAACTCAGGAAGTGCATCAAGGTTAACATTTCACCTTTTGTCATTGTGAAGGATATAGATGTAACATTGATGACCAAAGACCATTTAAACTTGCAGTGGGCTGGGTAACAACATTCATAAACTGTGCTCAGAGTACATGTAGACTATTATCCAACCAAAGCACTTTTGGTGCACCTACATGTAATCATTCTTTTCATTTGTTCTAGAATTAATTGACACAGTACAGTTTTGGACAGTCTTTCATTGACAGCAATCATGCTAAAATACACAACCAGATATAATAATGCATTTATGAGTCAGTCATATGTAAACTACAAACTCTTGTAGCCTTCGAATACTGAAGCCTTTATCAGACTTTGCCTGTTAATATTAATATAACAAACTCATCATCTCATTTACTGCTACATGTCATTTTGATCTTTTAATATAATTTGTCACTCCTCATTTCTAAACGTCTTACCAACATCTAACATTCTTATAGAAATTCTTTAAAATCTCGCTTAAATTTTCCACTACCATACATTTGTACGGGAAAGCAAAGATGTATGGAGATGTCCTGACCAGTGTGTTTTTCCCTAGTACTTAGTTTTGTGGCTCATAAAGCTCAAAATGCCTAGCACTGTACAGCACCGACGACAGAAATCTGCACACAAAATGCTTAGAGAAAAGAACGCTCTTTATTTTAATTTACTAACTTAAATGAGGCAGTGGATTGAACCCTGGGGACCTACTTTAGCCATTGCCAGTGATCACTGTCCGGTTTAAATAATTCAGTGTTGCTAGTTAGTAGCACCTGCAGTCCTTGAATACAGAAGTTTCACTTCTACCATGTGTGGCCATCACGCACTTTTTTTTTTTTTTTAATATTAACGGATTTCCTGTAATCTGACTTCTGCAGCCTTCCCTAAATCTCTACTTCCCCCCTCTACTGCAACACACTTCTCCAGCCCCTCAAATGTTTCCTTGTTCTCATAAAAGTCCTAACTTCTATGCATCCCTCAAACCACACCACCATGGTTTACATTCTTTCAGCTCTCTGAAACTCAGCACAGTCTCTGCATTAGCACTTCTACAGAAGTTTTATTCATCAAAATTAAGCAAAAAAAAAAAAAAACATACAGTGCATGAAATGTTACCAAGAAGCTGCCAAAGCAACGAGCGTTTCATTTAATGTCTACGTTCAGGCAAATATAAATCAAAATATAACCATTATCCTTGTGTGTTTTTAATACTTAGATGTAACGAAAATATCCAGTTAGTTTCTTTAAAACAAAAAGGAAAAAAAAAGTGAGCTGCCCTGATTTTTTCAGGCTGTTTATTCTACATCTAAATTATACTAATCAGACTTTCAGGATCTTGTCTGCTGTACTAGGAAGCTCAGAAGCTGAGCTGTAATATCAGTAATTACTTACTTTAAATCTGTATACAAGAGAAGAATGAGGTCTGTCTGTAAATCATTCCATGTGTATTAATAAAATACCTGGATTTTTTGGGGTGAATTTTCTTCCCCTTATCCCAAAAGAAATTTCCTCCTTCCATACTTTCAGAGCGCACCTCCAACACAAATCTGACTACAAGTGCTTTTCCACTGGACCATCACCAGACTCATCCCTCACCTGTATCTTTCTATTTCCCTTCCAGTCCCACCCATTATTCTCTCCTGCTGCTTCCCTCCCTCTCTTATTTTTTCTCACTTGTTAATATTTGCTCACTGTTTAAATTTCCTGCTGGAATCTGTACTTTCTGTGATTACTCTGAATTACTTCATCTCAGCTATGCCTGCAAATACTCGGCTGTAATAAGTGTACTACCCTGGTAAATAAAAATTATATATATATATAAACTTGCACAGTTCTTGTGAAGTGCTTTTAAGTGACCATAGCAAACATCTAAAATTTTAATTTGTTTACAATTACAGAACTAAATAATGCAATTAAGACTCTCCACTCTCTGGAGGACACATTTTAACATGCAACTATTTGAGACATTTTTTTACAGCTTATCTACCCAAAATTTATGGTCTGTGATGATGCCCAAATCACCATACAGGTTCATCTTTAGGATGAATCTTTGATAGTCATGCTCATTTTATCACACTGGAATTCTTACTTTTCACTTTAAGTGTTCCGTTATACAGGTCTATTATTCAGGGTATACAGATTAAAAACACTGAATATGATAATCACATCTGGCATGCTAACTTCTTTATGCTTTTGTCTTCCATACATGTACTGGGCAAACAGGTAAAGTGCTGAGGACAGAACCATATTCCTTCACCCATCAGCTTTCCAGCCTTGTCTCACCTTTTTCACACTATTCTTATATCAAAGATAGCTACCCACTTACTTATTTCTGCTTAAGTACTAGCTTCCTCTGAGTCAACAGCAAATTAATATTTTGATGCAGTCTACAAAGACTATATCCACCCACTTCCCTAGATCTAACATTAGCCCTTCTCTCATCATGGTAAATAGAGATCTGCCTTCTGTATATGTGAATTGTACATTTTCAGTTTAGATAATTGTGCTACGCATTTCTAAACACTTCTGAGATATTGTAGAGGGGAGACACTGAGCAAAAGTTTCTTTATCATGTGCAACATACAGGAAAACTAATTACACATTTTCCTTTACATCTATAGTACTGTCTGTGATGAGCACTTGTTGAAGGTTATCTGATGACAGCACTACACACCAAGTTATGTATTGTCATAGTTTGTTACCTCATTTCCTGAACTACCAGATAACGTCAGTTTCACAATATGGGCATTTATAAAATTTTGTGGGATGTGATAGGTCTAATCTCAGTTGCATTAATCATTTTATAGAATTTCATTATTGTAACGGAGAAAAAAAAAAAGTGTTCCTTTCTGTACTATCGGACATCCAAATTTAAGATAAATTTAGTAGTCCAGGAACGGAATCGATCTGGATTTGACACACCTTCCTCCAAATCTGTAATCAACTACTGCCATAGTTATTCTCATTTAAGCCTTTTAATTACTTGGTGTCTCTAGACACATCTGCCATGTTCTTTTCCAAAGAATAATTTCTTACAGTTTAATTTCTCCAAATCTTTTGAGTTTCTAATACCATGATGGGAATGGACCCCATTTCTAAGCCAGGGTATAATTAAAGTTCATGAAGTTAATATAGCCACGATCTTTGTTAGCCAAAAGTGCTCCTCACAGCACCCACAATGTGTTCAGAACCAACTCCTGCAATTCATACATAGCTGCATGTATTGATTGTATGGCCAAGTAATTTCTTTGTGGTTATGTGATGTTTTATAGGTAATCTACTATTGCTTTTATCTGCAAATGGCTACATCTAAGAAGCGAGTCAACTACCACAATGATTTTTCTTCTTCCCAGGAGCTGTAAAGACTAGCTCTGTGACATCCCAGCCCTTTGCAGGGGCATCATAAAACTACTAGTATAAATCTTCTTTCACAGAAGTTTTAAATAATCATTACCAGATGATTAAAGTTTCATAGGATCATGCGGTGGTGATGCTGCATTAGCGTTGTCGCTTCACAGTTAGACGTTGCCCGTTTGATTCTCAGTTAGAGCATCTTCTGTGTGGTGACATGCGTGAACGGGTGTTCCTTCGTTGAAGGTTGTGCGTTAGGCCCGGCAAGCCAGCATGTAAAACTCTACTGCCAATCATTAGCAGACCGGAGTTCCGCTGTGGCGACCCCTAACCGGGAAAAGCCGACAGACACAAACAAGGATCATAGGACGTTACTAGGCTAATAGCCCTGGGGCCCTTACAAGCCTAGCCAAGAGTTTATCACCAAAAAGAAACCTCAGTCAGCACTTTTTACCCCTGTCAATGAGGGACACAGGTGGAACCCCAGGACAAATTTGTGGTCTCCCATCCACTCGTCCAGGTTGCGCTTGAAGAGGGTCAGCAAGGTACTCTGTTTGACATGTATGGGAAGTCTATTCCAGATATGGGGCAGCCTCTGGGAGACAAACCTGTCTCCCCAGCAGGTTTTGTTGATGTCACATATTGCATTCAGACCTTTCGAGTGGGTAACGTGCAAGGAATTAGACTTATGAATATGAAGCATCTCTAGTAGGGCAGGGTCCGATATTGCCTTGTAGGTAAGACACAGATTACTCTGTATCTTACAGGTTGCTCAGAGGTAGAGGGATAGTGATTTGAGCCAGTCCGCATAGGACAGGTGTTGGAGGCCATGGATTCTCTTTGTGAGGTACTTCTGTTGGCTTTCCAGTTGATGCAGATGTTTGGAGAGGTACATACTAAACAGGGCGCTTTTTTTCTGGCTGCAATCCCTTTACTTATAAGATAAAAAAAGTAAAAGGCTTTTCTGACCACTGCCACTACATGATGGTCGAATGTGAGATTATCAACCAGAGTACCCAGGTCTGTCACCACAGGTTGTGTGTTTAGGGGGTTGCCGCTGACGTGGTAATTAATAGGGGCAGTGTTTCTGCCAAAGGTAGGATGATACTTTTTTTGCATTTAGCTTGAGTCCGTGACTTTGGCATCAGTCATTAGTTGCTGTGAGACCCTCTTGCAGTATGTTATCATCTGGGAAGTCAATGACAACACCCAAGTTACAGTAAGTCCACAAACGTGGTCAGCCACAGGCCTTTTGTCTTTAGCATCTACTTCTCAGAGATCCAGGCAAACAGTAGGGGTCTGCGGACAGATCCCTGGGGAACTCCACTAGTGGCAGGTCTGCTATCAGAAGTGGAGGTGCCTATTTTGACCTTGAGGGTCCTGTCGGTGAGCCAGTTGGCCACCCACCTGATGAGACAGGGATTTACGCCAAATTGTGTTAGCTTTTCGATGATGCACAAGTGGGAGATTATGTCAAATGCCTTGGCTACGTCAAATTGAGTTGTATGTACTGACTTTCCCTCATCCAGGGCCTTGGTGACAGCCTCAAAGAAGTCAATTGGGTTAAACAGGCAAGATTTGCTCTTGATGAATCTGAACTGGGTGGGGTTAAGTGCTTGGACATTGCCTGTGTCCTTGTTTATTAGATCCATAAAAATACGCTCCATGGCTTTAAAAAGCAGACTTGTCAAGCTAATGGGGCTATGGTTTCCAGGGTCAGAGAATGACCATGGCAGTTCTCCACTCTGCTGGAATGAAACCTGTACTTAGGCTTTGGTTGAATAGGGTGTTCAATGGCGAAGACAGTTCTTGCTGGAGATGGTGCATAATACTGCCTGGGGTACTATCAGGTCCCATGAAAGCTCTGCTCATTGCCTTGGATAGGGGCTTTAACACTATTTATGGAAATATGAGTTGCAGAGCAAGTATCAGGGATGTTGAATGGGCCTTTGGAGGGACAGGGGGTTGAAGTTTGCACTGAACCTATCTGCTAGCAGGCTGGCTAAGTTAACAGGATCAGTGTAAGTGATACTGTTAAGTACTAATTCAGAACAAACCTGGGCTTTGCCATGGAGGTTCCTGATGTAATTGAAGAAGGCTTGGTGGTTTCCCTTTGTTTTGGAGGCTAGTTAAGATTCATAACTGGCTTTGGAGGTTTTCACTCTGAATCTAATTTGCTTGTTGAGGCTAAGAAAGGTGTTTTTCCAATTTAGAATTTGTTCCTTTTTTTATCCTTGGACAACAATTTCCTCCTTTTATTATAAAGCCTGTTGATAGAGGATGCTCACCAAACAGGTTTGTGTTTCTTCGAGGAGCAGGTTTTAGTTCTGTTGGGTACAGCCAAGTCTATGCAGTTGTGCAGGTGCTTGTATACTGTGTTGGCATACTGCTCAACACAGTTGTCTGCATCCTCTGAGGTGGGTCGAGGTGTGAAGCTACAGATAACCTCCCTTAGGAGGTTGTAGTCAGCTTTTGAGAAGTTTTGTAGCTTGATTATGGCTGGGGGGGATAGAAACTTTGAGCGAGACAGTCCGATGATCTAATCTCTCCAGAGATTAACATACTATGTGAGTGGTGCAGCGGTCACCCATATTGGTGAGAACCAAGTCCAGAATGTTATCCACCCTTGTGGGGGATGAGACAAGCTGGTCTAGTGCATTAGAAGTGATAGTTAAGGAATCACTGAGTGAATGCATTAGTGCAGGAATAGTTCACCCAGTATATGACAGGGTAGTTGAAGTCACCAAGGATCAGGGTGTTAGGGATACCTTGATGGAGTCAAGTAGATCCAGGTAAGAGGAGTGGGTGTCCTGAGTCATGGAGGGGGGTCTATAGCTGGCTATAACTTGGATGGTTGTCCTGCCAACTGTCAGTTGCACCTGGAGTAGTTCCAGTGCGTCATGCTGGTAGACCAGTCTGGAGGTGTGCCTGTCCTTAACGAAAATAGACACTCCACCACCCTTAGCCTTCCCAACCTCATTTTGGGGATCGGAATGTGTGGAATGAGGTATATCCTGGTAAGGCAGGGGTGCTCTCTGCAGCCCAGAACCAGGTTTCCATGACTGCACAGACACTTGCATCTTCCAGTGCAAGGAGAGCCTCCAGTGACTGCATTTTCAGTTTAAGGCTCCCAGTGGTTTAGCAGCATGGCCTTCAATTTGTTTTTTTGACAAATCTTTTATATGTTGGAATATTTGTCTTTGGGACATTGGCTAAAAAAAGCACAATGGTGGAGGCGAGAGCCTTGGCCAGGATCTGGAATCCCAGTGGTGACAGGTGGAGGTCATCTCTGGCAAAGTAACAAAGCCTGTCAACCATGTCATCCCAGGCAGACACATCCTGGATCCTCTTGGAATGACACCAGAAACTAAACCAATCGTTGAAGTCAATTATTTTTTGTTGGTATTGTGGTAACATTATTGGTGAAGGTACGATGCTGCTTAGGGCTAGGGTAAAACATGCCTGGAACACAAACTCTGAGAGCTCAATCATGTCTCACTTCATATAGTCCAGTGAGGTATGTCTCGTCATTCACATACTTGTTGTGGACAGACTCAAGTGTGTGCATGATGTGGCAGATTTTGGCACCAGACAGACAACTGACCGTGACCTACTTGTTGAGCCTGGTGAGGGGGACATTAGTGTGTCTCAACTGAGTCACCAATGACTAGTATGTTTGGTTTATTGTTATGCCTTATGGGCTTTGATGGTCTATTGTTTTGCCTTATGGGCTGTGTTTGTGAGACACTGGGGTGTTGTCTGCTATGTGTGGAATGTTTATGAGTGTGTTTTGGAGGTCTCTGCTTTTAGGTAAGTTTTTATTGAGGGCCTTTGCAAAGGTGGGTGTGTGTTGTGCTAGGCTATGTGATGTGAGTGGTGTGGTGTTTGTGCTGGCAATCTCCTCTTTGTCAGGAGTACTGACCGTGGCACAAGAGAGCATGGATTTGAGGTTACTGATGTAGATGCATTTCTCGCCAATAGTAGAATTACGTGCTGGGAGAAGAGGGCTGTCAGTAAACATGAGGCAGTTGCTATACTGTCTCAGTATGCCCATGTCAACCAGGTTGGCAGGTGAAACTGATGGGAATTGTCCAGACAGTGTTCTGAATACTTGGGTGGACTTATTGAGACATGGTTTTGATAAAGGTTTGTCTACAAGAGTGTAGACCACAAAAACCTTAAATGTAAAGTAACTAGCCTGAAGCACAAGTGCTAAAACCAAAACTAAGATGCTTACAATAACAGATAAATCAAGCTACTAACAAGCAGTAATAAATGCAGCAGAATAAAAGCACTTGAACACATAAGAGCACACAGAAAAAATAAGGTAGGAAGAACACAATTACAGTAAAGGCAGCTGGATAAATAAATTTTTATTTAGTGGAGAGAGAAGAAACAGAAGATAGTTCAAGATTAAGAAGCTAAGGGAGTTGGCCTTCCCAAATGCCCTATCTGTACTCGGTAGACTGAGCTGATGAGATGGGACAGGGAGGAGTATCCAAAATCAAAGAAGCAAGGGGGCAGTCCTTACCAAAATGATCTCATGGTACTCAATTGAGTAAGCAAATGAGATGGGAATGGGAGGAGTGACCAAAATCAATTTTACAACAGGGGCGAGCAATTCCAAAGCCACCAACTTTAAGAATACAACAACATCTGGGTGGGAGGGAGGTAAAAACAAACAATGCACACAGAATATAGAGGACAAATATATAAATGCAGTGCAGTACAATCAAGTGCAAAAAAGTATACTTATTTGGTATATCAGATGGTTATAGAATCCAACACAGCCAGGTAGTTAGCTCACTATAGCTCTGAAAATTCACCTATGTATGTCTTTGTAGTAGAAGTACGACTGAAAAAATAAGCCTCAGGCAATTAGATAAATACAGAGATGTTAGCCAATGGCTAAGACCTTAGGTGGGCTGACTCCAAAGAAAGCAAAACAACCCCCACCTGAAACTAGCTACTGAACTACCCTGAGAAACAAATAATGCACAAAGAATACTGAGGACAAATATATAAATGCAGTACAGTACAATCAAGTGCAAAAAAATATACTTATCAGTTGGTATGTCAGAAGGTTACAGAATCCAAAACAGTGTAAGAAACTTCTGTGTGTGGAAGATTTTCAGTCCATATATTTCTAGTTAATCACTGTATATTAATCAGATCAGACAATAGTAGTAGAAGCAGCGAATGTAAACTCGTCAAGTCAAAAAGTAATAATAGAAAATATATAATTCTACAGCATTATTAAGTATTCGAAAGTAATCCGAACAAGGCAGGCAGTCTGTTTCCAGTCGAAAATCCTGGTCTGTGTACTTAATAAAGGATTTTCTACTGGAAACAGACTGCCTGCCTTGTTTGGATTACTTTCAAATACTTAGTTTGTTTGTTTAAACTGGTGGCTACACCTATGCAGAAAAATACTCTACCTATGCAGAGAAATACTCTGTCAGAGACTGTAAACAGGAAAGGTTCACAGAAAAGGCCAATAATTCAATGACATCTTCCAAGATAACTTTATGCCTGTGCAGCAAAAGGCTTAAAGATATTACAACAGAGTAAGTCAGTTTCATCTAGAGGAAGTCTTTTGGATTCTGGCCCAATGTCTCCTTTCCAGAAACAAACTGCATATAAAATTATTTGCCATGCCAGTATCTAGATTTCTGAATACAAGCTTATATGCAACACAAGTGTGACAATATGAGGCATTGCCAGCTTTGCCAGCAGAAGTAGGGCAGTGGATGTGTAACATATGCCAGCACAGCTAGCTGGGTTTTAGTAAAGAATTATGCGTTATTTGAATATCAAACAGATTTCTACAGATGCTTGGGTAAAAATCTATCAACAGTGTGTCCTGTTTGACAGAGGAAGAAATGTATATGTATTATGTACATATTGTAACAGAGGACACTGGAAGAGAAGAGGTTAATCTCAATCTACCCGACTTTGAAAAATAGTAAGAAATTAAGTTACTTAATTTAGGCCATAAAGATTGTACCTTACAGTTCTCAATGCAGCCAGTGACAAAAGTCTGTACTAGGAAGCTTTCTACATTGCCTTTCCGGTGAACTAACTGCTACTCTGGAAGGGTGGAAGTGTGAAATTGTTTTATGACTTCACTTCCAGAAGCTGCAGCAGATCTTAGCAAGGGTCTGTGTGTGTGCATTATTGATACATATGTGCTAAATCCTGACCACTTAGAGCCAAGTGTGGGGGGGGGGGGGCAGCATGGGAACCAGCAGTCAGATGACCAGATGCATGTGACATCATTCTGTAATCCATCACTAAAAATTACATTTTAATACTAGAGGAGACTCAAGTCTCATGGCACTCTGTTCTTGGAACCTGACAAAGAAGGATCCCTCACCTACTTCATCTTGCCTTGCTCTAGTTAGTATCCAGGAAATAATGATTCTTTATATCAGTCAGGAAAATATAGTGACATTGTTATTCTGCAACTGTGTGAACCTGTCCACCTGTATTATTCTTAATATTTCCTGTGATTGAAACTACTACTATTTTCATGGTCTTTTTTATTTATTATTAAATATATTTAAAAACTTTTCATTGTAGCTGGTCTTTTAGAGAACATTTTAATCTCTGAGAGTATGTGTTTATATTTGGTGACAGCTCTGGCCACTCCTGAAATCATTAAGACATTGGCCATACACTATAATTTGTATTAATATTAATTTTACTCAGTATAACTGGGTACCCTTGCAACAGCCTTAGAGTAGCTTGTCTTGGAGTGTCTGGTGGCAGTGTAACTATCTTACAGTCTGGTGTGTGTGTGTGTGTATATATATATATATATATATATATATATATATATATATATATATATATATATATATATATATATAGATAGATATACGTATATATGCACGTGTGTGTGTGTGGGAAGATCAAATCTCAAAAAATGTGAGTGTCAGCTGCTTGGAGCATTGACTCAAAGAAAACACAAGTGCAACCTAAATGAAATTTCTGGTATCAGCTAGTCAGAGTAGAGAGGCAATTTAAGTATAAAAAGAATAAGACATGATGTATACATAACTATTCTAATGACTAATACACTTAAAGAATACTCCTTATAACCTATTACTAGTCCTTAAAACTATCTATACATATAAACCTACACATATGAACAAATACTGTACACAGAAAAAGCGAAAAGGCAGTTTGTTAATATTGCACATGAGGAATTATTGCAATTGCACTTTTAAGAGAAAGCTATCGCACTTCTGTAAGGGTATATTAACTATAATGAATTAATAATGCATCACTTTCAGTAAAATATTACTAGTGAGATCACATTTGGAGAGAGGAAACGTCCAAGCTGATGTCAGAATTTATGAGCCTTATTACTGTTGGACAGAAGCTGTTCAACAGCCTGGAGATCCTACAGCGGATGCTGCAGTACCTCTTGCCAGATAAAAGTCTAGCAAACCAGCCAAATGAGTTTAAGTATTTTGCATGCCCTCTATATGCTTCTTCTTGTAAAAAGTTCTTGAACATTGGAAGATTTGTGCCCATTATCTTCTCCGCAGTCCTCACCCCCCTTTGAAGCTTCTTCCTCTTTGCTACAGTACTGTTTCCATACCACACAGTAAAGTTGCAGGCGAGAATACTTTCAATAGCTCCTTTATAGCAAGTGGCTAGAGCATTCAGAGAACGTTTTGCTCTTTTCAGCTTTCCCAGGAAGTGCAAGCATTGGTGAGCTTTTTTAATTATCTGGCCTGTGTTCACGGACCAAGAAAGGTCTGAGATATGTACTCCCAGGAACTTTGTAGACTGAACCCTACCACCTCACCATTGATCTCAAGTGGGGAGTGAATAAGCTGGCCTTTTTCTGAAGTCCGTGATAATTTCTTTAGTTTTGTTGACATTCAGATCTAAGTTGCTATTTTCACAGCATTTCATCAGAGAGCCGACTGCGTTCTTGTATTCACTCTCGGCATCGTCCCTTATGAGACCCACTACAGTGGTATTGTCTGTGAATTTGATGATATGGTTATTGGGAAATTTCACAGAGCAGTCGTGGGTAAGGATGGTGAACAGTAGAGGACTAAGTACACATCCCTTGAGGTACACTAGTGTTGAGTGTAATGATACCTGATGTGTTGTTACCAGCTAGTGTTGGGTATAATGATACCTGATGTGTTGTTACCTGCACATGTCTTCTGTGGTCTTCCAATCAAGAAGTCAAGGATCTGGTTGCAGAGGCTGTTGTAATGCCAAGGTTAATTAACTCTACCTATGAGTTGCATCGGAACCACAGTGTTGAATGCCGAGCTGAAGTCAATGAACAACATCCTCTCCAAGATGTTCCAGAGAGAGGTGCAAGGTCACCGAAATGGCATCTGCAGTGGATCTGTTTGACAGACAGGTAAAGTGTAGAGGGTCGAAGGTTGGTGGCAGAGCTTCTGACAGATGCTTTTTTACTATCCTTTCGATAGGAGACATGAAGTACTGGTTTTACGGAAAGGGTGCTGGAGGACTTGGCTGAGGACCCAACCCTACAGCTGTGCCAGTAGGGAGTCTTATTGGGGGTCAGGGGGGACATAGACAGAGTGTGTGTGTGAGGGACCCAGCCATTGGACTGACTATGTTCCCTGTGTGCTCTTAAGGGAAAATGTGCTTGATGCATGTAGCTGCATCTGGAAATACTGAGCATCTCCATTTTTGTTCCAAGTGAACGTCTCTCTCCAATGCCAGTGGTGAGGATTCAGGCTCCTTGATTATGGCTCAGTGTGGGGATGTCACAACAAGTATTAATGCCAATGTAATACTCATGTTTGATAATAAGATACCCCTTCTATTTATTCTATCAACACATGAATGCCTGAATTTCCCATTATACCACTCACTGCAACAAAATATTTTGTGTATGCACCACACTCTTCTGTGAGATAAAAGTTATTCAACCAGGTTAAAATGAATTCTCCCACCTACCATGTTTTCCTTTTCTCCCATCCATCTTCCTTATGCAAACAACCTTCCATACAGCCATCCTTACCCACCCAGACAGGGTTTCTCCATCCTTTTGCACTTCCTGATTAAATTCACCTACAAAGCACCAACCTCTCAATTTGTAATATCACTTTCAATCTCTTAGAGCAAGAAATCGGAACAAAGCCATAAATAATGGGGGAGGGGAGAAAGCGACAAAATAGGGACAATTTTTGAATATTGCTCTTAGAAACAAAGTTGACAGAATGACAGATTTTGAATTAGCATAAAGTTTATATACAATAAAAAGTCTAAAACTCAAATTTCTGTCATTTTCTGACTTCAGTACTCAAAGAGTTGCAATGATTTGCCAGAAAACCACAATTATTGAAGAAACGGGACCAAAAATGAGGTAAAAAATATGGACAGTCTGCAAAAATATGCACAGTTGAGAGGTATGAATTATTCTGTAATGTCAACTGTATAAATGAGTTTTGTCATTCATGCACAAACCCTTTTTCATCCATAACAGCTTCCATTTTCTAACTAATGCTGTCAGAATGGAAAGAAAACTAAAAGTGAGGCCTACTTGTGCTTCATCTTGTGACTACTAATGCACATTCTGTTCTGTTAGCATGTGCATTCACAACTACAATTTAAAAGAACTTCCTTTTTTATGACCCGTTATATAAAATCAGTGCCATTAGATTTGTTAGCAACAAAGTACATAGTTACTACTTGTCTCTGCTCTTTAGAGGCAAGATAACGCAAGCCAAAAGGCACCATCCAACTTAATTCTAAAGGCAGTGCCAATGATTCATGAAATCTGTCAAATTTGCTAGAAGGATTTGCTGCATCATTTAAGCACATATGAGGACTGCTTGATATGGGAAAAGTTTAAAGTCATATTTTACAGACCCGACAAAGTGGTTTACTTCTAAACATATTTCACTTCTGCTATATTACTGAACATGCTCTATTTCTGCTCTACATTTGTGCACATTTTTTAATTTGATGCAATTTTTTATAAATCTGACCCTCATGCTTTTATAAAATCAAAATCATGGCTTTGCCCATTTTCACAAAACTTTGCTTTTTTTCTGTTTCATCTTCTACCAGAATCAGTCTTGCCATGCATTATAGATTCACAAGAGAAAAGATACAAACAGTGACATGTTTTATTATAAACCCCTTTTGCTGTCAGGAGTTCCTTACTATTCTGCAGCTAGCCTACTGCTTGGTTAGTTACATCACGGTCACCTTTTCATCATCCCACACCTCATCTAGTCTTTCACTATTTGGATTCATACTTCTACCCAGTCTGCTGTACGAGCAGTAGTCTTACTTTTTGTTCACATTAGAAACACAGAACAGAAGCAAAATCAAATGTATGACAGATTACATAAGATTTATTATTTAGAGTCTTTACTGAGTATTAAATAAACTCCACAAAACCCAACAGAGGTAACAACTTAAGGCAAAAAAAAAAAAATGTTAAACCAACCAGCAGTCGATTTAACATGGTTTTTGTCTTCAGTGAGTATGCATATAACAAATATAAATAAATGAATAAAAAAACAAACCACTACATTACATGGCATTTACTGGAGCTAAACATCAGATGGCTGAAATTTACACAAGGTATCTACCTAAGCCGAATGCAGCCTGGGTTGAGTTAAGGCCAGTGCTTGAGGATCTTCCAGAGGATGGGACAGTAAGGGGTGGGTTGAAGACTTGCTTTAGACCTGGGATGACATGTTCTCCAGGTAAGGGCTGACAGGATATGCTAGGAATAGCCTTCAAGTACTCGACAGAAAATTCATTATATATTCCTTTAGATTTAATGTTCCTTATGTATCTGCAAACGGTTACACAGTGGTCTACACTGGTATTGAAGTGATAATTTTGTACAACTCACATTAAAACTATGCTACAAAATCTACATTAACAAAAAATATTTACATGTGCTACATAAACAGGCATTTTTTTTTTTTATCTAACTAGGCCATTACACAACAATGAGAACTGCTAAATCCTCAATCACCACAACTATCATCAGATTTTTCAATGTATTTACCAAGGGCAAAGACGTAGTTGGCAAACAGAACTTTGCCCTTTTCTCCACTAGAGTGCAATCTCGGATTTTGAATATGTAGTTTGGGGGGGGGGGGGTGAGGGCAAAGCCCACCACTTGGTAGGTTCAATTCACCTAGATGTTGATCCGTTGTGCTGCAGGCAAGTTATTTCCTTGCCCTTGGTAAATTCAGCGAATTGCTGAAGAAATTTTTACTGAATAGGGGTCAATGATAGGTGTTCGCCAAAATAAAATTTTGGTGAAGTGATATAGACCCTCCGTAGTCTAACCTACTACCTTGGGTGACAAAATTCTGCAAAAAAAGATGGCATCTTTTTCCTGTGGTTATGCCTCCCGCCATTTGTCACACCATCCAAAGATGTCAATCCATCCCTTCACATTTGCCTGGCACCTTCCATGGTATTAAAGTTTCCTGTATTGTCTAATTCATCATTGACTGCTATATTAAAATCTCCATGAAGTATTTAAAAATCTGCCCTGGTGCACCTTATCCTGCCATTTTTTTCTAAACATTCTTCATAAAAACTGTCAATTTCAGTTGGTGCAAAACATTACCAATCATCTAGTCCTACCCACCAACTTCCCCTCCTTCCACTTATGGTAGCCTCTATATGCAAGGTTTTATGAATTATGAGTTATACCCCCTTCTTTCCTTCTACAAGTTTATGGTCTCCATACATACTCAGAGTCTCTACACCCTAATAATCTCTTTTACCTTTAGATTTGTCTCCTTAAAAAAACTTACTTTCTAGCCTTTTTCCATTTTCAGGTAGTGACGAATTCTATCATGCCTAAAAGGATGTGTGCTCCCCCTACATTCGAAGAAAAAAATGCAGATGCTTATTAGGGACTTTTACTTTACTGACTGACATGCATTGTTGGCACAATCCCAATAACTATGCTGAAAGGGGCTACTATCTCCCACCAGATCAGGAAACATCACACGGTTTCGTGTTTTACAGCAAAAACATATACCAGAGTTGGATTCCCTGGCAGCTGTGACCCCCCCTCACCACCCAGGTACAAAAAAATGTAAACTTCAGCATTCTAGCCTATTTGCTCAATCTCATATCATCCCTCCCTCACCACCATTCTAGCCTATTTGCCCAATCTCATATCACCCCTCCCTCACAGTCTTAACAATGAGCCACAGAAACATATTTGAGTTACTGTCTTGCTTGCATCTAGACAAAATGTACATGAACCTTTATGTAAGACTAGGCTAGGTCTAAACAGCTGTATGAAAACCCACAGTTATCATATATTATACATTGCTTTTATCCATAAGTTGTTCTAGCTTACTGTTTTAGCACCCTAGAACCACATTTGCAATTTGAGAAAAGATTGAGGGTGGAATTCATTGACACAGATGTCAGCCTAAGTAGTATGCAAAAGAACTGCAACTTAATTTTACTTCTGCCCCTTAAATATAGCAATAAATTTAGTAATTATCCGTCTAATGTCATAGCAAAAGCATATAATACTTCTGATCAGGCTGCACTGCAGGACTGAATAGAAGTACAGCAGAAATAAATTGAAAATATTCAGTTTCTCTCATCTTACAAAAGAACAACAAATTCATATCAGTATGCAAAAGTGTCAACATTGTTGTATCTTTTGGCTTTTCCCGGTTAGGGGTCGCCACAGCGGAACTCCGGTCTGCTAATGACTGGCAGTAGACTTTTACGTACCGAGTTGCCAGCCCTGACGTACAACCTTCAAGCGAAGGTACGCCCACTCACGCATGTCTCCACACAGAAGACTCTTTAGCTGAGAATCGAACAAGACAACGCCTTACTGAGGCGACAACGCTACCGCAGCACCACCACCGCAGTATTGTAACAATAATTAGGTCTGATCCATGGAGCTGTACAGATTTTAATACATCCTTCATTGACCAGAAGAAAATCCTGCTTATTATGCAGTCATAGCATCATCTCCCTGAACACCTTCAGTACCTCAGCCATCAGCAAAGCTTTTGTGTACTCTTTCAAGCTCTCTAGTGGACCAGTTGGTGCTTGTCCAGAGTCCAAAGAGCCTGAAAGCATTTCAAACCATGGCTTGCTGTTGAAGTGCTGTGTTTTCTAGCAAAGTACTGAACTTCAGGGATTACAGCCACCATCTTGGTCCTTGAGGATTCGATTGTTGAAAAATTTCTCCCGGTTTTCATCTCTCCTTTGTTTTTTATCTTGGTTTGAGTTTCCCAGTAGACCCCCAGGTTGAGAAATGTTGTCATCTATTTTCTCCTTACTACTCTCAATCACTCTAGCATTAACTGATAGCATCCCACTGTCCTTGTGGGCCTTCCTCTGATGCAGACCTTGAGTAATATTAGGGGAGGAAGGTCCCTGGCTCTTCAACCGCACAACTTCCCACTCAATCTTGAGCCCAACCATGTTTCTTCTTCCAAATCCCCTCTCAAGTCTCCCATTTGTTTTTAATATTTTCCAGGACAACAGAGGCATTCTCTAACTCTTTAAAAATCAACCCTTTGCCATTCTTCTCCATGAGTAATGCAGGATAAACAACTGATGCATAATTACCAAAGTCTGCAAACTGCTTTTTACAAGAACATTCTACCTTCTTTTTCTCAAAACTGTGGTTCGAGTAATGTTCTGTAAAATATGTTTTAGTTTTTCCATAGCTAATTCTCCCATTGCCCTACTTTATCTGACCAACCAGTCTCCTGTTCTAGCAGACTACAGAGCAATGAAAACATGTTTAGTATATTTTGCTTCTTAGTGCCTTTCCTACCCTACTGCACCAAATCAATACCAGAGAGCAAATAGTCTGGCATTCTAATGACTTCAATGAACAGATGCTCAAAAAACTCATGCACTTCGTTGCAGCTTATCTGCTATAGTCTGAAAGACTCCCTATCACACATTAATTCTGCATGATTTTCAAGATCACCCAACTTTAACTCCACTAATACTGTGGCTGGATGCACTAAACTTGCCTTTTTGCTTAGCTGCCAAGAAGTAACAGGCCTCCATCTCGCTCACCACCAGAGACAGCCATTCAAATAGTATGAGCATCTATAAATCTAATGAAGCTTTTTTAAAAGTATAAACCAAAAATAAGCGATAGCATCCACCAAATCCAATGGTAACGAAAAACTTGATGCTAAGTGCCAAAAAGTATCACCAGGAATTGGTAAAATCACAGTTTATTCACAGATGTCACGAACAAAAAAGATAAACGCTCTTCTATCACACCAATACACATGCGTTTTCGTCTCACAAAGTGAGACTTCATCAGATACTGACATATTGTGTTTTTACTAATTAAATACCTTAATGCTGTTCCAATTAATGTTTTTTACCAATTAGATATATTTGTGCTTAGTATGAACTGTCAAATCAGCTTGGGTTATACATCATTAATATTCATAATGCTTGTGATACGAACAATGTTAAAGGATATGGAGTTTCATGTTATTAATTATTAAGTTAGTCGTTAAATAACAATAATTTTATATAAATAAGTAAATAAATAAGTACATATTTCAGTTGTTGTAAATGAATTAAGAGACATATATAAATACATTTAAAAACATTTCAAACATTTCTTAAACCAATTCTTAAAACACATAATAGGCAGTTTTTACAAATTCATATCTAGCCCATTTGTATAAAGTGCTGTGCATAGAATTTGTTTTAAAACTTTTATAAACTGCTATACATACAATTTAATTTTTAAAAAAACAAATGCAGCTCATCAAGTTCATTTTGAAGGTTTCGTTTTGAAGGTTCAAAACTGATGATCAATCGAACTGAAGGTACCGTGCTATCAGCCTCAGGCATATCAGGTTGGGAGGGGGAAGTCCCCATGGCTGGGAGATGAGATCCTGGACAGGATCCAATATCCAAGGTGGATATTTCAGATGAGACCAGAGGAGGAAGAACCATGCTGGACAAAGCCAGATGGGGGCAAAGAGGATGAGTTGAACCTTCAGGCAATGGGTTTGCTATAAAAGTTTGGGAATGAGGGGCACTGGGGGACAGGCAGAGAGAAGTCCCGGTGGCCAATAGTGAATCAGAATGTCCCTGGGTGACTCCCCCGATGGAGAGATCAAGGCAAAGTATTTGCTGCATTTGTGATTGGCTGGGGATGCAAATAGATCACAGCACGGAAAAACCCATTGGGAGAAAATCCGGCTTGCCACTGACTGTTTCAGGGACCACTCATGGGGACTCATTATAGGCCTGCTAAGCTTGTCTGCCAGCACTTTGGAATTGCCAGGGATATACATTGCAAAAAGAAAGCACCTGGAGGCCATTGCCCATTCCCACACTCTCATGGCCTCTCTTCACAGCGAGTATGATGGTGTCCACCCCTACTTATTGATGTATCAGACTACCACCATGTTGTCTGTCTGAACTGCTACAGTCCCCAGAGGGAGAAGGTACTGGAAAGCTTGCAACAATAGTAGAACCCCTCTCATCTCGAAGATGTTGATTTGCAACTTGGTCTCAAAGGGGGACCACATGCCTTGGACCGTCCTTCTCTGAAAATGTCCCCCCACCCCAACAGGGAGGCAGCTGTGGTCACTGTGGCTTGGGGTTGTGGTAGACAGAAAGGTTTCCCTAGAAGAGGATCCTCGGATCGGAGCCACCAATTTAAGTGACTCTGGCAGACTCTAGATATTCGGATTGCCATGGACACAGTGAGAAGGTGAGCCAACCACTGTAATGCAAGGGCCCACTGAAGCACCTGTATGTGATACCGGGCAAGGGGAACAAATTGAATAGCTGCCACCATCGACCCAAGAGCTTGAAGACTTAGATGGGCAGGGACACTGTCCCAATCCAGGAGGAGGAGAACTTGCTCCCAGATCATGTTTACCCTGCACAGGGAAAGAGCTGCAGTCTCTGGCACGGTGTCCAGAAGAACTATGAATTCCAGCCTCTGACATGGAGCAAGGTGCGACTTGGGAAGGCTGAAGGTAATGGGAGGAAATACTTTGTGGGAGCCGTAAGGAGCCAATCATTCAGGTACGGCAAGACCTGAAAACACAGCTAGAGATGGGCTGCTACCACTACCATACATTTGGTGAAAACCTGGGGGGCGGAGGTGAGACTGAAGGGCAGGGCTCTGAACTGATAATGATTGGCTCCCAGCTGTGAGTGCAGAAATCTCCTGGAGCACCTGTTTATTTTTATGTGATGGAGCTCAAGGATGCGTACTATCGAGCAATCCAATTGTCTTTGCACAGAAGAGGAAGGATGGACTGAACAGTGACCATCTGGAACGTTGATTTCTTGACAGATACATTCAACTTGCTGAGGTCCAAAATGGGATACAGGTCCCCTCTTTTTTTGGGCACTAAAAAGAAGCAAGAGTAAGTACCGGATCTTTGTCATCTTGTTGGGACCTTCTAAATGGCTCTTTTTTGAAGGAAGTCTTGCACCTCTGTGAAAGCTAACTCCCTCTGGCAGAGTGGGACATCCAGGAGTGACTTCTGGGTTGGAGGGGGGTGACTGAAGGGTATATAAAAGTATCCTTTGGACACAATGTTTAGCACCCACTGGTCTAAGGTAATAGCAGCCCATGCCAGGTGGTGCAAGGAGATATGACCCCAGAGTGTCTCCAGGCTAGACAGCCGGGCAGTGCTTCAGGAGCGCTGTGTGGGCTTCTCAGAACCGGAGACAGTCATCTCAATCACCCAGAAGGCATATGAATTGGATAAAACCCCACCCTCATCCCCACCAGTAACGACAGACTGGGGCGGGAGGGGAGAACCTGCCCCAGTACCAATGTCCCCTGTTGATATCGGTCCTGAGCTATCCAGGTCAGAAGCCCCCAAGGGAAGAGAATGGTCTGAAAACTCCAGACCAAAACTCCCCCCATGGCCTCCGGGGATCTCTCGGGTCCGAGGCAATGGGGGCACTACCCGACACAGACTGCCTCTCCATAGGCAAACTCTGACCCAGGGGTGCCAAATTCATAGGAGTAGGACAGGAGGAGAGGAATTCTAAAGGTGGGTGAAACACCCCTCGGCAAGTGGCTAGGGAATGGAAGCAAGCCTAGTCCCATCTGGGCTTTCAGAAAGCTCATCATCTGGTTCATACCACATGGGAGCAAAACTCCTAGTGGACCAAGAGGAAACTGAAGAATGGCCTGAATGGGTATAGTATCTGCATTCCCTAGAGGAGGACCTACTAGACTTTTTCAGACCCAAAACACTGGAAGTGGCTGGGGGATCGATAATATCCAGCTCCAAGAGAGCAGTCTGATCCAAAAACCCAGTTAGATCTGAGCGTAAAAAATGGCCCAGTGGACAGATCCAACAAGGAATCATATCCGGCCAGGGGTGCTGAGGTTCTCGGAGCAGAGGACCCTGGAGCCAATGCCCCCAAGGCTGGGCTTGGATCCGGGGCACATGGAACAGAGAGCCTTGGCCGTTTAGCAGGGGAGTCCCAAGAGGAAGAAGGCTTCCTCTTGGGATCTGACAGGACTTTGGAGGGAGAACCCAAGACTAACGGACTCCTTTTAGCCATCCGTTTAAGGAGGAACTTGTCCTACGGTCTAGTCGAGACCTAGGATTGAACCCTGTGCAAATATCATATTCAGTCTCTAAATGGGGATCTCCTAGACAGTAGACGCACTCCTCATGCATGTTGGCAGGAGCATAAACAACAACATCTGAAGCCAGAGGGTTTATCAGCCATGACCTAAACCTAAGATACAAACCCTCCAGCACACACACACAAACACACACACACAAGGGAGAAATAAGTAAATAAAGTAAGGAAGGGAAACCTCTAACGGCCAGCGAACAAAGTAATGGGGGGGACTTACTGCTAAACTAAGAAAACTACAGTACAGTAAATACCTTTACTAGACAGAGAGAAAAATTGAAAAGAAACCCAAAAAAGGCACTTATCTGACCAAGGAGACTCGAGCTGCAGGGAACACATCTGTTCACTAATCACAGCAAACAAGATCTAAGGATTATGGGTAACAGGAGTCCTGGGAGGGGAGGAGCTGGAGCTCAGGAGCTGTCGCTCACTTTGCCGCCTCAGATCAGAGGTCGGATCAAAGACCCATCCATGATCAATAATGACACGGATAGCATCAGAATCAGTGCTTTCCTACATCTAGTCTAGGTTCCCCCTCAAGGTTTTTTGCCCCCCCCCCCCAATGCCAGACCTTCAGATCCCAACTGTGAACAAGAAAAAGTTCTAGTTTTACACTCTGCCATACCATTATCATTTCTGTTGCCTTGTGGTTCCCTACACTAAATGAACTAGACAGTCAAAGTAAGGCACTCTAAGGTAATGAAACTTCCACAATCAGAAGCCTCACTGCAATGAATACATAGCAATGTGAACCAAGTGTCTTGTGAGGCACAAGTAAGCAAGCCCGGATATGGATTTAAGCATTTCATAATTTTTCCATGAGTCACACCTGCTCTCTGTGAATTACATAGAAGAATTAAGAAGTATAATTACTGGACAATTGAGGTTTAAGTAACAGCAGAAACTTGGTCACATTTAAAAATTCAAGAGTCTAATCAAGTTGACAGAGTTGCTAGCTATACATTTTAAATGCCATTTTGTAGTTTCCTTGGTAACAGTCTTTTCAAAGTACCAGGCATCACTCACTGCCCTTCCTTGATTATGTCCAGTCTACAAAAGCTTGCCTCCTTTCAAACTCCTTAGCAAATCAGACCAATTGCTTTAGCCTCGCATTTTTAGGGTTTGGCACTCCGCGCTGGCACACACTCCATGGGTTTCTTCCAAGTACTTAGGATTCCTCCCACATAGACAAGGGGCTTAGACTGTGAGGATCTTCTAATAAAATGTCCTCAAGGTTTTACTGTTCAACTGTATGCCCCTGTATTACATGTAAAAGGGGTCTAGGACTCTGTGGGATTTATCCTGGTCAACAATGTAAAATAAAACTCTTATTAGTGTAGGCTGCTTCCCTGGAACCTTACATCTATGCCACTCTTGCAAGCACCACATACAGCTGGATCAGTGCATGCCCATGGCGGTCACGCACAGTACAGTACTTAAAACTTTTTTTTTTTGTTAATACAATTTACAGACGGTGGAAACAATTACATGAATGACAATTCTGACAACAGATGTAGTCAAACTGATCAAGCAAAAGGAAAAGAAAACAGAAAATATGTGCCACTAAAAAAGGAGCCTAAAGCATAGATGGCAATAACAATTTATCATGACTGGGATATAATTATAGTTTTTGGGACTAGGATTTTCTTCCCCTTGACCTGCTGCCATGCAAAGCCCTGAATTTAGGCACGGTCACTCACCTTCCTGCATGCAACAATGTCCTGTGGTACTGAAGTGATTTATTGTAACTTATTCTTTAAATGGCAAAAACTACAAATGCAAATTAAATGCAATCCATAAACATCAGCTTTACCTATGTGTTTAAATCAACAACACCCTGTATGCACTTAACGAAGTAAGTGTAAATACTAAAAATAAAATTACATAAAAACAATTACAAATCATCACAAACCTCCTGGTGACTTGCCAGTCTTGCAAGGAATGAAAAGGCTTTCTAAATACTACTACTACAAAACAACTCACGGTGTGTGGGGTACAAATGGCTTAGGCCACTAAAATGTAACAATACAATTTTTGTTTGGGGTCCTGCCACAGTACCCAGTTTTAGCTTTCTTTTTTTTTTTTCAATAATCATTTTTTATTATTTTTCACAACCATATTACAAATTCACACATTATATACAATATATACAAAATGCTTCCATTGGTTAATTTCACATGTATATCAACCTCATCCCTTCTTTATTTGAAATCAATGATGGGGGGGGGAGGGCTAACCCAGACCAAGATGGATGCTTAAAGAGTTTTTCACCCTGTCCTCTGGCATTGAAATTTTAGAGTAAAACTATGCAGCTCCTTTCTTAAAGCAATGGGAATCAAAATGAGCTGATCTACTTAACTGCTAGAGATTACTCAGAACTCTGAACAAATAAGGGGGAAAAGGTGGCAGCATTCCTGTTATGGAAGGGATCCAAAGACTAATACTAACTGTTTCAGTACAGTAGTCTGGGCTGCTCCACAACATTAAAAAAAATGCCCAGCAGCATAAACCACTCTATAAATGCCAAAGCTAATACAATCATTTTCTTACTCACTCGAAGTACACACCCAGCTTGCCAAAAAAAAAAAAAGAGAGAAACAACAGCAATTCATGGTAACAGAACTATAGTTTCCTATAACTGCACTTCATACATTTTCCCTTCTATACCAGCCTGTTGAAAGAAAACAGACAAAAAGCAAATTTACAGTGTCCACAGAGAAAAAGAAATGCAACCATGTGAATTTGCATTTTGGTTTACTGATTTATACAATGCTTTACAAAGATTTAAAGCCCCCCCCCCCACACCAAAAAAAAAGTCAGCAGTCATACATTAGAAGATAAGTAATCAGAAATGCGCAGACTGTCCAGTCAAAGTAAAATAAAAATAAAATGTAAGGCAAGCTATAGTCACTATACTCTCTCAGCTACTAAGTGGAGAAATGAAAGTCAAGCACCCCAACAAAATATACTTACAATTTAGGCAAGCTGAATTCCTGACTAAACTTAAGGACTTGGTTATTTACAGAACTGTAACTCAGGAGTACATAGGTGAAGCCATTTATAATAGTCTGCACTGTTCAGGACTTCATTGTAACATTAATATCACCCTTTTCAATTTTCTTGCATGCTGGTAGCGTAGCCCTTTACACAGTCTCTTAGATATACAGGTTTTCAAGTCTGCAGGATCAATTCCATTCAAAGAAAAATTGAGGGGGGGTATCTTGCTTACCCCCTAAGAGGAAGCTACTTCTTGCTCAGTTTATGAACTGGCTTGGGGGTGAATTTCATTCTCTCTACAGCTACAGTGTCTCAGGATTGTCCATTTCAACAGAGCACCTCTTGCACCCTGTAAGATTTAAAAGCAGAGCAAAATGCAAGCAAATGTAACCAGACCATTAGCACGGTGGCAAGTTTCTACCAGAGATGCTGGTTATCCGGGATCCACTAGTGATATTACAAAAGCTGGAGAGCTAGTGTGTGTGTGTGTGGGGGGGGCAGCAGACCATTTTCTGGGAGGATGTGAGTGGGTCTTTTATAACACCATGCTACTCCATAATTAAGGTGGATCTTCAGAGCAACAATGATTTCTCAACTGTGTGCATTAACGCTTCATGAAGTGTGAATGCCTATGGATGTGTGCTTGCATCACTGCACGCCTGTCCCCCAGAGGGATAACTGCTCTACAAACTGTGCTTCCAGACTGTTGGTCCCTGTCTGGGGCTAGAGGTAAGCCAGCTGAACCACAGGTGGGGTTGCAGACAGAAACACTACCCAATAGTTATGCTGGTTTGGGGGGGGGGGGGGCAAATGGTGGCATAAGGCAAGACTTTCTGAAAAACTATAAGCAACTCAATAAATCATGACATCCTGAAACGCAAGGGTACACAGAGATTCCAGTAACAACAGAATGAAAATATCCAGCTGCTTGCTCATGTTGGGCAGCTACAAAGGGGGACAAGTAGACTTGACTGCTGGTGGTCTATGTTTGATGTTATTCTAGAAGGCATCTTTTACCAGAACTTACACTAGGTCTGTGTGGCTGCCGCAGTAACTATGCCATATCCTTTGCCTGTTTTAATAAAATACTCCTGATCTTTATTGACAAGTGCCATGGAGATATTTAACATACACCTGAATTACTACCAACTTGAGCAGATGCGACTTAAACATCTTATCAAAAAGGTATCACCATAGAAGTAGTTCAGGAAATTAAACTATATCAATTCATGCTGGGAGTCTCATCTATATTCACAACTGAACCGAATGTGATGCCCGTGCCCTGGCCCAGCAATCAAGGAACCTCAATCCTCACCACTAACACCGTGATGGGCATCTCATATAGGAGGAAAAGATAACAAATACAGACAGTAAAGTGCAATTTCTTTGCTGTAATCTGGACTGGTTAACACAGGGGGTCCACGCAAACCTTCTTTAAGCTTCTGGAATGCCTGCTCACATGCTGGGGTCCACACTACCTTATCTGGCCTGTTCTTCCTTGTCAGGTCTGTGAGGGGACAGCTATGGTACTGGGGATGAACTTTCTGTAGTACCCTGCTGTCCCTAAAAATGCCCTCACCTGCTTTTTAGTAACAGGTGCAGGCCATGCCTGAATGGCTTCTACTTTGGCAGGTTCTGGCTTTATCTTACCACTCCCCACTCTCTGCCCTAGGTAGGAGACATCTGCCATACCCACCCGACATTTGCTCAGCTTAATGGTCAACCCTGCCCTAGCACCACTCTGACATGCTGAAGGTGTTCTGGCCAGGAATGGCTGTAGATGGCAATCTCATCTAGGTGAGCAAGGTAAACCCTCCTGCTGCTGCTAGGATACAATCTACCAGCCTCTGGAAAGTCTCTGGGGCATTCTTCATCCCAAAAGGCATCTTTTGTGAACTCATACAAGCCAAAAGGAGTCACAAAGGCTGACTTCTCTCTAGCACTGGGAGTCAAGGGAACCTGCCAGTAACCCTTGGTAAGATCAGTGGTTGCAAGATACTTAGCCCCACCCAGCTGTTCTAGGGCCTCATCTGTCCTAGGCATGGGGTAAGCATCTGACTCTGAGTGACTATTTAATTTCCTGTGGTCCACACAGAACCTGGTGCTGCCATCCTTCTTTGGCAAAAGCACCACTGGGGAGGCCCAGGGACTGTTGGACTCTTGAATCACCCCTAGTTCCAACATCTCCTGTACCTCCTCCCTCAGAGTTTCTTTGACTCTCTCAGGCACTCTATTAAGGGGCCTGCCAGCAGGCCTTTGGGGTCCTGTATCCACCTGGTGCTGCCCCAGGTGGATGCACCCTGGTTTCCCAGTGAACATTTCCCCAAATTCCTGCAACACTGCTCGGATTTCTGAAATCTAGGTAGGAGATAGCTTCTGGGACATTGCTACCCCTTCCACTGAAGTGTCAGCCCGAGCAATTCTCCCTCAGACTCCTCCTGCAATCCACTGCAAATGCTCAGCACAAGGGCCCACCTATCATGGTAAGGTTTAATCATGTTAACATGGTACAATTTGTTCCCTTGCCATCTGTATAGCAGTTCCACCATGCAGTTAACATCACTTACCTTTCTTACCACCTTGTAGGATCCATCCCAAGCTGCTTGCAGCTTGCTGTGTCTGACAGGAATGAGAACCATTACCTGCTGCCCCACAGCATACTCTCTATCTCGAGCATTCCTGTCATACCACACCTTTTTTTGTTGTTTGGTTTCTGCCACGTTCTCCTGGGCCAAGCTCATGAGTTCCCAGAGCCTTGTCCTGAGGTTTAGAATGTATGCCACAACAGACTCCTTGTGAGACTCGCACTCACCTTCCCACTTATTGCAAATAAAAACTAGGGGTCCCCTCACCCTATGCCCATACAGCAACTCAAAGGGTGAAAACCTGTGGATTCCTGGGGAACCTTTCTGTAAGCAAACAGATGGGGCAAATATTTGTCCCACTCCCTCTTAAACTGATCTGCAAATGCCCGTAGCATGGACTTGATTGTAGAGTTTAACCTCTCAGCAAGACCATTAGTCTGGGGA
The DNA here is from genome assembly GCF_019279795.1 of Protopterus annectens. NCBI lineage: Eukaryota > Metazoa > Chordata > Ceratodontiformes > Protopteridae > Protopterus > Protopterus annectens. The sequence goes on from NC_056728.1 coordinate 1,264,506,850, forward strand.
TGGTAGGGGGGGTGGTCTTCATGTGCTGCAACCCCACAGGACTTCCACAGACAAGTCAGCAGGTCTGACATGAAATTGGCACCTCTGTCATTTGGGAAACCTACCCTGCTGAAAATCTCTAACAAAGCATTTGCCACCTTCTCTGCCTCAATGGAGGACAAAGCGATTGCCTCAGTGTATCGTGTAGCATAATCCATTACAGATAGGATATACTTTTTCCCTGTGAAACTTGGGGTACTCAGAGAACCCACAATATCCATAGCTACCCTCTGAAATGGCTCTTCAATCACAGGCAAAGGCATCAAAGGAACTCTCACCTTGTCTCCTGCCTTGCTTACCTTTTGGCACTGCTCACAGGTCCTGCTGTACCCTGTTAACATCTCTGGAAATTCCAGGCCAATAGAAGTTCTGCATAATATGCCTCCTTGTACGTTTTATGCCCATATGACCTGCAAAGGGAATATCATGGGCTATGGCTAGAACCTCCAGACGGTAGGCTCTAGGCACTAACAACTGCTATACTCTCTCACCTTCTAGCCCTCCCTTAGGGGTCCACTCTCTGTATAGTAACCCTTTGTCCCCAATATGCAGATTCCCCCTTTCCTTGAGAATCAGGTGCCTCCCTAGCTACCTACCTCAGGTCTTGCAATGTAGGGTCTGAGAGCTGAGCTTGTCTCAACTCTCTCCTTGTAACCCTTCCCAGCTCCTCTTCCACAGGAAACGTCTGGCATCCTCTGACACTGCTGCCTCACTGTCAGCCTGGGTACTACTACTCACCTCTACCTTTGCAGTCACTCTGTCCAAGGGACCATCAGTATCCCCAAACAGCTGTGGCTCACATTCAGTCTCACTGCTACAGAGTAGCTCAATCCCTGAAGTAACCACCTTACCAGTTCTGGCTGCAAGTATGCAGTCCGTCTGGGTCTCCCCCAGGCTACCAGACCTACATGCTCGTCTCCTAGCTTGACTGCATGTAACTGCATAAGTACATGGTACTTCCTCATCCAAATCCTTCCCCATCAGGACGTCTGCAGGATGGCAGTTCAGTACCCCTGTTGTCTCACGAAAACCTACTATTGGCATTTTGTCTCTCCCACTTACTGGCTCCCTCACCTTTTGTTCCCCACCTTGCCTTCGTGGACACCTGTATGCCACATGGCCCCACTGGTTGCATTCAAACATTTAACCCTAGCTCCTGGACTAGTGGCTTCCCCTGCTACTGGCAGATTCTTTTGGGGCAGTCTGTGCTGCCCACCATGGGTTCCTTTAGACACATGAGCAGTACTGGGGGTCCCATTCCTGTGCAGAGCTTCCCTGCTTGCTAGGTATAGGTCTCCCTTCTTCCCCAACTCATCTGAAGTACCACATTGTCTATCAGCTAACCACATCCTCATGTCATCAGGCAAAGTGCCAAGGGCTTGTTCCCTCACCAAAAGGTCTGCCAGCCCTTCAAAAGTGGTGACTTAACATCCACTCACCCACCTATGGAAATAAGTGCTCAGTTCAGCAACATATTCACACACACTTTCATCTGCCTTGCGTCTATGCTCATGAAACCTTTTCCTATACTTTTCAGGTTTTAGCTTAAACAATTCTAACAAGTGATTTTTAACAGCAGCATAATCAAAACATGCAATGTCCGACATTTTCAACAAAAGAATGACAGCTTTACCATGGAGTAAGGGTGTCAGAACAGTACCCAGTGCCTTTGGTCAACACCATACTGTTTGCATACCCTCTCAAATTATCCCCCTCTTTAAAATTGCAGAAGAAATTTACTGACCTTTTGTGCTTCTGGGGTTCAGTTACTCCCTTCCCCATTACCTCCAGGACACTGGCGGAGTCAGCATCTCCTTCTCATGCTGCCTCTGCCATTCCTTTTTTATTTATTTTATTTTTATTTATTTATCATTTGTTGACCGGGAAAGTCCGACTAGGTTCCACAGAGCCTGTTTTCAGCGGAGGCCCGGGGAGAAATGCTTTTCCTCAGCTTCTATCTCCAAATGCCTGGCCACCAACTCAAGTCTCTGCAGAAAGGATGAGCTGTCCATTCTCCGAAGGTATTATATCTCCACTGCCAGTCTGATTGTCCTCCTGGTTGCGGTTTTCTAATGCAGCTGTAACCAAGGCTGCAATCAGGTCTGCCTTAGTCAGATTTCCATGCACCAGTCCCCTAGCCTAGCACATCTCCACCAGCTGGCTCCTTGTCAGCTTTCCATACTCCTCTGCTGACATGCTGCCTGCTCACCCTGACTAACTAAGCTAACAAAAGCAATAAAACAATTGTGATCTGAACTTTGAGCATACACTGCGTGGCTGACTACAAAACACCTTCAAAGCTCACTATACACAAGCTCCCTTGCTCTCCAGGTCCCCTGTAAGACTCCCCACTGGCACAGCTACAGGATCCAGATCTCAGCCTAGTGGGCAAGCTAAAACTTCCAGCACCCTCTCTGTCCAACCAGTGTTTCGTGTCCCTGCCCAAGTAGCTGACTCTCACACACACACACACACACACACTTTGTGAACAGTTTATATAACTACACAGACACTCCTGGGAAATGCTAGCACAGGTTCTCCAGCTGTGCCCCTTTTACCCAGACTATACGGTAGAAATCGCTGCCACCACCCAGCTAATATTTATCAGCTACCCAAAGGCCCTTAAAAAAGCGTGTCCAATTATTACTGTGCAATATTATTATCCAATTGATAGTATAGCCCATGGCTAAAGCTATTAGAGTGGCTTTGTACAATTTTACCAAAGGCATTCAGGTACTCTAAAGAGCTTAAATTATCTCTACAAAAACAGCCACAGTTGAAAAGTTTTAAAAATATTCATTAATAAATAGTCAAAACACAAGACAATACGTTTTACTACACAGTGCTAGTCAAGAGTTCAGAGATCACAGAGAAATACTTAAAATAATTCAATAGTACAGTTATGACATCACAGAAAAACTTAGTCTAAACTTTCTAGTTTCTAGCTATTTCCAAGAGAAAACACAAGTCTAAGATAAACTTACATATAGAACACAGGCAGAGTGCAGAGTTGGATGGTCAAGACAAAATTACTTAATGCTCTCTGATTCTCTCTGTTTTTAAAATCACATTCCTGGTTCACATTACATCATTCTTCACACTTCCCTGGGTTCCCAGGCTAACAGAAACTACATTTACATACTTCACCTCTAGGCAGAAACCAGAGCAATAAAGGACATTTATGCATGCAAATCCTGGCCATTAACTATGGCCTTACAACAATAGCAAGAATTCCTTCATCTAGACCGGCCAGAGCCGTGTTTACATCAAAAGGTCACAACATGCTTTACTTGGTCAGTAGAGTGCAATGTTACATTTTTTTTTTCCAGTTCCACATATAACACTATTTTTACCATTTAAGACAAAAAAGCCTGTGGTTTACATTAATATTTACAGAGGACAGAATTTTGGAAATAATTCTATCTGGCTAGGCTGGCAGCCTTCACGTCGAATTACACCACATTGTGAAAAAAAGGGTTAAAAGTCAATAATGTTCAGATGCACAGTGAGGGAAGGGTCTCTGCAGATTTTGTGTCCATCCATCACTCCTATACAATACTTGTGTGTTCAATCCCGAATACATATGAGGATCATACAACTGGCAGACTATATGCAGCTGGGGTTACCAAGATAGTAAGTAGAAACAGTATTAAGTAAATTCTTCGAACATAGCATACACATGCTACACAAAAGGAGGCAATATGAAGGCACATTAAGAATGCACAGCATCATTACTAAGCATGGTGGCAGCTCAGATACAAAAAGTAGCATGAGGCAAGAAGCATGAACACTAGCAAGAACACTTTAGATAGACAATAAAAGACATTACCTCACTGAGACAGTGGTGGGACCTAGGAGAACATTACTAACTAGGATGCTGAAACACAACAAAGAAGGTTAAGGATCAGAAAGCGCAGATGCCCCTGCATTCAGCTTGCTACAACCCTTAACAGACCAGACTGTCCAAAAGCATTCCTGTCAACCACGCTTTTATATGTTATAGTAACCTTTATTCTAAGAACTGCAGGGTGTACCATGAGCTTGAAAATAATTACTTGTATTTTCACTACAGCTTCTTGCCATCTACCTTCAAAATAATGCTCTTGCCAAATGCCTTGATAAAATATGACCGAATACTACTGTAAAAACAGCAATGCTAGCAAGACGGATAACAACAAAAAGCATCACAAAACTTCATTCCTTAAAACGGACAGGATTTGTTCCTTAAATTAAGATTTACAAATTAAAATCTAAACTCTAGTAGGTTTTGCTTTTTTGTGCCGTGTTGTTTAGGGTAAAGACATCTGTAAGGCAGATGCCTGCTCCACAAAGAAGGAAAAATTGACTGCATAACTTATACACAGTTTAAATACCACGCAAATTCTGATGCACAAACAAGAAAACCATATTATGAGACACAGTAGCTCTAAACTATGTTTTCAGGTAAGGTTGGGGGACAAGAAACAGTAGAACAGAAAAAACTGCTTTGACTGTATGTACAAAGTTTAGAAACATCTAAAATATACTTACTCGGAGGAATGTTCTTTAAGGAGAGGACAATTTCCTCAGCTTCACTTGCTTTTCTTGTTCTGTTGCTACCAAAACTTTTTCAAATACTACCAGATAGCCCCCAATCCTATTTGTACTTGAAATTTTCTATTACTTTTTATTACTCTTTTTTTGGAGACGCGGAGAAGGTACATCAGAAATGTCAATATAATATATGCTAGGGAAAACGGGTTAAGTTCACATTAGCAGCTCTCTCACCATCAAAATAAGAAACTGCATATTAAGAACTCCAGGAGTCCTCCTGCATTGGGAAATGACACCTGCAACTAGAAATTATTAATTTAAAATATTTGCTAGACAGCAAAAGGCCTTCTAAATGCACACAAAAGTGCTACAGTTTCTCTTTTCTTATCTTCTTCCTTACCTCTTCTGTGTCTGTGCCTTCCACACTAGAAATATGATAGCGGATTCCTTCTTCAGAATTCATTTTGGTTAGCATATTCCATGGGTCCTCAACCATCTCCATAAAGTACAGAACAAAAATAGATGGTCTCCCCTACAAGCCATGATGTTCCCCTGTCCTTTCTGTTTAAGGAAACTTCTTCATATCTCCATGACCCGTCTACCTCTTATGTCCCCCTCACATCTCTTCTGGCATCAACCAAGAAACACTTTATCACCTCTCATGTCTGCTTACACCTGTTCCCAGCCATCCAGTGCTCCCTTTTCTTTCCATCTGCTCAAAATCCCACTTTTCCTGCATGGTATGCAGAACTTCATACATTACGCAGGCTGTGGTTGGACCATGTCTGGTACAGGAGAAGCATTAGTGCTCTGCATCAGGCATCTATTCCCCTTGGAACGCAACCAAACTTTCAGTCTGCTGCCGCTCTCCCTCTGCTCTTGGTGATTCAATCCAGGTCATCAACAACACTATCTTGGTCTGTTGCCATCTGTTCCACTCCATTCAGCTGATTTTTGTAATAGCAGGGCACCAGTAGGTGCAATACTTTACACAGAAATCCACTGATCCTCCATGGTTACCTTCTGGTCCACCTGGTCAGCCTTTTCAAAGCCTACAGACACCTTCCCCCAAATTTACTACTGCTCCTAACTTTGTGTCATCGCTGCACAAATATTCTGCTCTCTCTATCCACAGCTACACATTTGAAGCAGATATGATGAAGATTACCAGGTCACAGTAGTCCCACATAGTTCTGGGCCCCAGAAGACCCCCTACAGTACTCAACTATCTACATTTCTTATTCCTTAGTGTCCTAGCATTTAAACCATGCATCCATCTAATTCCTTAGTCCTGATCAGGCTCCTAACCACTCCATAGCTTTCTGCTGTGCAGGACTGAGTCAAAGACCAGGTACATCAGCTCTTCCAGCTCTCCTGTATCAAGTTCTGTTAATCAATTAATAATATTGGATTAGGTTTGTCTAATAGCAATTTCTTGGTTATGAAATGAAAGGTCTGCATTTGTATGTAACAAATGCTAATGGTATGCAACAGCAAATCTCTCCATCACCTCTACGAACAAGATTATCAGGACTTCACCTGGTAACCAAAACTTACCCTTGCTACAAGGCTTCATTACCCAGAATGCTAAGCACTTTAAGTACACATCTCCAAATCTTGGGCAGACTGCAGAAGGTGGAGTACGGCATAAAATAATTCTCCCACTAACTAATACCCCCCCCCTACTAAAACAATAATGTCTGTCAGGCCTGAGGTTCGGGGTGGGGTGGAGGGGATAGTGACAGAGCTGAAACTGCCAGTGCAAGATATGTCATTACAGTAAGCACAGCACGTTCAGGTCTGGTGTTGGATTTTATCTTCATCACCCTTAGGACAGGATCTCAAGCATGGACCACTGACAGGTGCTTACGGCAGAATGCTTTGAATTTTGAGGGTCCTAAAGGATAGGCTAATCCTAGGAGATCACATCCAGCCTGTAGTGCCTTGCAAAACATATTCAGTGACGCCCACATTGCAGAGACATAATTATCCAGGTAAGCACTTCGATTTGTGAAGCTGGATGAGCTCTCTCAGATTCTGGTAAAAAAGTGGTCGATTCTGAACAGTGCAAAGAGGGACAAACATGATCAAACCATCATACAGAAGCCTCTCTGTCTTGGGCTGAAGAAGGGTGGATGTCAGAGGCAGCAACTAAATGAAGTTCTTGGACCTTAAGCTTTATCAAGGAGGGAGAACCCGTGAAGGAAAGTTCTCTCATTGGCATCAGAACTAGCATAGACCCTATGCAAAAGATGGGGTCTAACACAATTAAAAGCCTTGAGACAAAAGCTGTCAGTATCAAAAACTAATCTAACAGGTTAGCACCACCCACAGAAGGCATAACAGCCATTGTCAACATGGCTGAGCTTAACAGTCTTGACTCCCAGGGATGGAATACACTACCCTAAAAGGAAAGGGATCAACAACCATCACAGAGGTAGACCAAATATCCTCAAAGGAGTTACGGTCAGGAGCATGCATGCCAACAGTGATGCTGACAGATGAGCCTATGATGTTAAAGGCATAAACACTTAAAGGGACACTTGATCCACAGTCTCAAGGGAACTGGAACTTGAGTTGGCCAAAGTGAAGCAGAGTCAGGACCAAGGTTGGAGAATATGGACACAGAAGGTGGCTCAAGCACCTAAGGTTACTGGGGGGTGCACCTTGGACTACATCTGCTACACAATAAAGCAAACCAGCTACATCTGACTGGAGTCCAGCTGGACTGCAACAGACTTGTTGTACTTACCGGATGCCTAGGAATAGGGAGAGCAGGTAGAGAATTTGGTTCGGACAGCACTAAGATGTGTCAAAATAAAGAATGGTGGGGAACAGTCTCCTTTTAAGGGGAACTACTGTTTCATGCTTAAACCTGCAGAACAGCGGGTTCAACAAGGACATTTTCCATTATCAGCAGGAACAGTCTCAGGCAAAGCAGAAATATCTGCAAGCTTAGACCTTCTGGAGCTCCATCCTTACTTGTAGGCAACCTTTTCTTCAACTGGTCTGGCGAACAGGACTCAGTAGTGCGAGGGGGAGCCCTAATTCTGGGGTTAACCTGTGTTTCTCTACCACTGATCTGTTTTTTCCTTCCTTTAAAGTCAGCATGGATTTTGCATTCTGCAGAGAAATAAGCCTAACAAAATATCTGTCTAATTTTTGTCTCAGAATTATACTTTTTAAGACCACAAGTCTTGCTTTTTTTTCTACCTGGTGCCAGAAAGGAAACAAATTGCTACAGGATAAGAAGGTATAGGGAGAGCCTGACTGTAAAACACACTCTCTCTAAAGAGAAGAAATAACCTGAAAATGGAACAACCTTAAATGTAGTCTAGATGCAGAAAGCAGGCATTGGAGCTTAAAACAATGAGCGCTTCTAGAAAACTGTAAGAGGGCCATTTTCTCAGTGCATATGGCTAAGAAAATATGAAGATGGGTGCTTGGGCAGTCAGCACTGTCAATAATGAGGAGAACCCTAGGCAGTATTGGAAGGTTTTAGGTGCTGGGCTAACTAATTCCTGACGTCTTAGTCCTAGACATGCTACAAGTGAAACTCCTAGTGTTAGACTGTGTGCTATCTGAGGTACCGAAAATTACAGCCTTGCAGCAAAGCAAACACCCCTTTTTTCTTAATTCCCTTGAAATGGGACTGCAGCTTCTTGGATTTTTCCTAAGACCCCCTACAAAGGGTACCTTAGCTACTGCCTCCCAGTCCTCTGCAGTGGCCAGTGGTCTGATGAAAAACCTTCATCAGGATACCCTCAACCACACTGGCCAGATAGGAGGACCCAGGAAGGCAACTCATCAGGTCCCCTTGTTTTCTCCTTCCTAAGGAAAATCTGGGAACTCTCAACTTCCCCCCTTTTTGTCCATTATTCACTCCAATCTGTCCTATGTCTTGCGAACATGACACCCTCTGTTTACTTTCCTCTGTAAAGACAAAGTGCCCATTCAGCACGTGCTCCCCCAACACACACACACACACTTCCAAGATCTCCTTCTCATCTTTGCTCAGCTTGGCAAAATCTGTTCTTCCCTTTATTCACCTTCTTGACCCCCTTCTTCCAAATAATTTTCTGTCTTTTCCAAACTCACCTCCTTTGCTGCCCTAAACTATACCTCCACCTGCCCACCTTTCCACCTCTTGTATACCTTGAATTGTGCCCTATTTGCTAGCCTTACTGTCTTGTATAACCAGAATGGCCTTCTCAAACCCCTTTCCAAGCCTTGATGCATTTCCATAGCTTGTTTGCACACTCAGTTTGTCCCCAAATTGTATTTGTACTTCCCTCTTGCTTCACAGTCATCCATTTGCCCCCCCCCCCACTCCAAATCACACCAGGAGATAACATTGTGGCCTTTTCATCTAGACATCCGTAAGCCCAGTCCATCTCAGTTAAGATCACATCCAATGTTCTGTTTCTTATACAAGACCACAACAGTTAGGTGAATCTGTCAAGATCCAAGACGTGATTCAAGTCTCTATCCCTCTCTAGTCTGAAATTTGGAATCTCCTTAATCTGCCTGTAAAAGATAGAGATCTCCCACAACTATAAGCACCTTCCTCCAACCCCATATTCCCTCCCCTCCCCTCCTCCCCTAGGCTCTCACACTCTACTACCTTTCTGTGCTTGTAGAGACCAGTACACAAGGGCACCCGCAGACAGGTGCAAGGGGGTGCACTTGCACCCCCCTGGAATCGGCTGACTAGATACTTTCAAAAAAAGTTTTTTTTTTTGTTTTTTTTTTACGTGCGTTCTTCTTTAAGAAGAAAGAAGGCCGTGCTAACAGTCCAGTCGCGGGCGTGCTGACATCATCGCTCTCGCTCATATTTAGAAGTTTGTGAGCAGGAACTCACATGGACGGTTTTGCAAGCGGGATGATTCGAGCGGGAACTGAAATGGAATAGTAAACGGACGGAAGATGGGACACTTTCAGGTAGAGGGAGGGAGGGAGGGAGGGTGTGTGTGTGTGTGTGTGTGTGTGTGTGTGTGTGTGTGTGTGTGTGTGTGTGTGTGTGTGTGTGTGTGTGTGTGAAATGCCCCAGGTGTACATGGTGGTGGGTAGAGAATAAGGCTTGAACCCTGTACCTTGGGCCCAAGTGGCAAGAGCCTGAATTCCCTACCCACCACCATTTGTAAAAATGTTGCAGGATTTTCCCTCATACTTTTTCTGTTCTTCATAAAATCTGTGGTTTCTGCATTTGTGTCCTTGTTGCCTGACAGCTACATGTACTCTGGTCTTATTCTTGGCTGTCTGGAGTGTTTCTCCCTGGGCCTCTGCTAAAAATTAGCTTTTTTTTCAAAGTCAGACTTTCCTGGTTACCAAATGTTAAAAAAAATGGACACATTTCAATATCAGACTTCATATTCTTCAGAAAGTGCATGGTAACAAAAGCTTTTATTCTAGCAATTTTCTAAGTGTACAAGATGGATATTTGAAATGTATCCCTGTTTGGGACTGTATTCCCCCCATTATTGGCTTCCTCCAGGTTTTGTGCTAGGGTTGAGAGTTATGGTAAGACTTGAATTCACTGAATATGTTTGGGGGCTGTATTCACCCAATATTGGCTTTGTTCAGGTATTTATTGGCTTCATCCAGGTTTTTTGCTAATGTTGAGAGCTATGGTAAGAACTGATTTCACTGAATTTGTTTGGGGGCTATATTCTCCCATTACTGGCTTTGTCCGGGTGTTATTTGCTAAGAGGTTGAGAGCTATGGTGAGAACTGAATTCACTGAATGTTTGGTGGTTGTAGTCACCCATTATTGGCTTTGTTCAGGTATTTTGTGATAAGAGGTTGACAGCTGTGCTATGGTGAGAACTGAATTCACTAAATGGTAGCTATTTAAGTTTCAGTCTTCCTCTTTCACAAAACAGCTGATTTGGCGTAGTGGTATGTTCCTCTGGCTGTTTTGCACGGGGTCCCCTGGGTTCAAGACGTGGCAGTGAAATGTATGGTGGTAACGCAGCATTTTATTCTAGCAACTTTCAAACATTATACAAGCAATGTTTAAAATGTGTCCCTGGTTTTTGGCCTTTTGTTCCCCCCCCCAATAAATTTTGTTTTTTTCCAGATTTCTTGTGCTGCAAAATTCAGAGACATAGTGAGTGTCTAGTAGATTTTATAAGGAGCTGAGAGCTGCAGGGGAGCAAAAGTTTAGTCTGCTTGCATTGTTAATAGCACAACAGATAGTGTACTTGCTTTAGATGCTGAAGGCTGTGGGTTCTACTCCCACAGTAGGTAAATGCATTGCTGATGCTGTATTGTGTTGTAAAGGGGGTGGATGCTGCAGTCTTTTTGGCAAAGATACCTAGTAACTATGAACCTGTTAACAGTTTGCTATCCATTCCCTATTGCGGTATTACTAGCTTTTCATTTTTTTACTGCATGCAACAAAGGCAATTTATTCTTCAAGGGTAACGGGCACTTTATTTGTAGATTAAACAATGACATATAAAGTGTTTGCTAGCAGCAACCTCTTTATTAGTTACAAATTTCTTCAGTGTGGAGTTTACTACTTCAGAGATTGTGTATATTTTTTTACTGATACTGGTGGACTTGAGTAGACTTTTTATGATGGAAATGTTCTGAATTGGGCAGTTTTGTCATTGGTGAATGCTTTTTGTTTCATTGTTTACTGGAAAAATGTTCAAAACAATAAATTTAAAATGCCCTCTAACAACTGTACTGTATTGTACAAGGAATATAATGTAATACAGTCAGGAAGGTGTATCAAAGAGCATGTGTAGGTTGTGTTCGAGGGGCCTATGATTTTGAAGACAGCCCAGAGTTAATATTTGCCATTGGCAAATTGAAGACAGCCCTGAGTTAATATTTGCCATTAGCAAAGTGTATTTTCTCTGAAAGTGGGTTCAGTGCTGTTTCAATGCATGTGAGTTTCAAGAGCAGAGAAGTTTTAATGTTAGTCTATTTTCATTGCGAGACTGCATTGCTTTAACAGATATGTATTAGGGTTTGTGCTGTAAAATGCAAAATAAAACTTTCAAATGAAATCCTAAATCATCGCAGAAGTAAAGCAGTATGCACATTAGTGTTTATGGTAAATGGGACATTGGAATGGCTGCAGGGGGGAGGCTCCATTTGACCATGATTTTGTGAGGGGGGGTAGCAAACTCAGACAGCCCCGGTTGAACTATACCTCTCAGTTGTCCATATCTTTGCAGAATGGATAGATATTTGCTGCTTATTTTTGGTTTGTTCCTCATAAAATTTGTGGTTTTCTAGCAAATCATTTAGGAATGAAGCCATTAAATGACAGACATAGTTTCAGATGTCATAACCTTCAGAAAAATGCATGCTAATGCAAGACTGTCTTTAAGTTTATACAAGAGCAATTTTTAGTAGTGTTTGTATGTTCCCCAATATATTTGGCCTTGTTTAGATTTCCTGCATTAAGAGGTTGACAGGTATGTGCAAATCACTTTGTAGATTAGGAATATCCAAACATCTCAATCATGGCCGGCCTTAGGCATAGGCCAACTAGGCGGCTGCCTAGGGCACCGGTCTAGCAGGGGCACTTTTCCAGTATTTATTTGGTGTAGGTAGACCAGGATAGGGGCACCAGGTAATGAGTTGGGGGGGCACCGTGGAGCCCTTTTGCCTAGGGCACCAGTTGACCTAGGGCCACTCCTGATCTCAATTGTCCCCAATTCTGGCTCAAAATGTTGCTCTCCCCTAATAATCCCTCCTCCAAAATGGCAATTTTGGAAAAAAATGTGGAGGGTTTACAATTATATATAACTGTAATGATCAGTCATAGATTACCTTTATTTCAGAAATGCATGTGGATGCTCTTATTTTGTTAACTGCTTCAAGTTAACTGTTAATATTAAAAAGGTGCCCCTTTTTTGACAGGTATTTTTGCATCACATTTTGGTCCGTTTTTCATAAAAATGTGGTTTTCTGGCAAATTAGTGGCAAGTCATTAAAGATTGAAGTTAGAAAATAATGGCAGACATTTGAGTTTTAGATTTTATACCCTTCAGAAAATGTGTACTAATGCAAGATCTACCTGTTCTATTTAAGTTAATAAGAGCAATATTTAAAAATTGGCCTTATTTTTGGGCCTGTGTCCCACTTCTAGTTCTATGTATGGCTTTGTCCAGATTTCTTGCATTGGAAGTTGAGAGGTATGAGTGTCAGATCCATCACTGTCAGCCAGAGACATTTCAAATTGTGACATACTTATTGCACCCCACTCCCCATTGTAGTGGCTCTGGATGTGTCCATGGAAGGCAAGGAGCAGTTATGCAGTGTAAGTGTGCAGAGTATCCCCCCATCCAAAGTAGATCACAAATATGACCGTGGCTTTTCATCTGTCCTTGATTTTGCAAAATGTTCTGGTTTTCTATCAGATTTTTATACTGTTGATTTATGCTTCTTATTCAGGAACTGCATGCTGTCACAGTGCCCTGTTGCTCTGTTTAAGTAGCCATGGTTTAATGAACATCAGGTAAGCTTGTCGGAGATTGTAAGATGCAAGTAAGCTTTAGTAAGCTTGTCGGACATTGTAAGATGCAAGTAAGCTTTAGTAAGCATATTGTTAAAGAATTACCAGCATTGAAAGTCTTTTTGTTGTTGCCATGCAGAGAATATTTACATGACTAGATAACGTATAAGCCTTGGGTATTGAAATGCATATGACAGTATTTGTAATAAAAGGACAGGATTACAGTATTTTCAGAAGCTCATTACATTTTATTGGAGACCAGTGTCTTTTATAGCAGTGTCTGTGTGTTAGTACACTTGTAGCTGGGTGGCTTTAATGGTATATGGTAAATAAGCATTGCTACCTTACTTAAAAGCCAAGCCCTGCAACAACTAGCTCCACACTGAAGTCAAAACACAATAGCTCTGGTGGGTAAATGTACTCTGTAGTAATCAAAAAAGGCAAATGTTTGAAATAACTACAGCTTATGTGCAAACACAATAGGTAGTGATGAAACAGTGCTCTGCTAAAAATGCTTTAATGCTCCACATTGCTGAGCTGCAGATCAGTTATTATCACTGGCTACCAGGATTTCACCCACTTCAGATCGAGCACGGTGCCGTTCAATGCAACCTTCCCAGAACTAATCCAAGTCTGACCAGAATTATTTGGTGTGTGTATAAGAGGGAGGTAGCATACCCCTCAGCTGTCCAGATTTTTGCCCCATATTCCTCCTAAAAAGGATTGAAGTTGCTAAATAATGAGACATTTCAGTTTTAGATGTCATGTCATTTAGAAAAATGCATACTAACACAAATCCTGTTACTCTTGCAATTTTCTAAGTTTCTAAGAGCCATATTTATAATCTGTCCCTATTTATTTTAGGCTTTGTCAAGATTTCTTGCACTAAGGTTGAGGCCTTGAAGGGTGTGGTATGTTTGTGAGAGAAAGTGAAATGCCCAAGTTAGAGTTAGCAGGTGGAATTTTCAAGTGCAATTTCAAGGAACTGAGTTTTAAGGGAAGCTAAGTTCACTGCTGCTCATGCCAAGTCTATTTACAATGTGCAACTGTTTTGTTTAGCAAATGGTATCTCTATTGTGGTATAAAGTTTTACTACTATGTCAGTAGCACCACAAGTAGAATACTTGCATCTTAATGTAAAGGCTTGAGGTTCTATTCCTACAGCATATACATTTGTATGCTGCAGTCCTCAGGATGTCCTCCTTTGGATGAGATGCCTAATAACTATGAACATGTTTTTCAGCTTGTCATCCATTTTCTATTGCAATATACCAGCTTACCATTTTTTTAATTTAACATAGGCAATTTATTCTTTGACGGCAGCAGGCACTGAATTTGTAGATGAAACACTGAAATATACAGTTTTCTAGCAACAACATCTTCATTAGTTTCAGATATCTTTAATGTGGAATTATTCAGATTACTTTTACTTCAGCAGAGACACTCAAACAAGTGTTGCTGTATAATACAAGGGATATAATTCAATTATATATTATAATTAATACAATCAGGTAAATCAAATAACTTTTGCATGGCCCTAACGGTGTGCAAGGAGCCTATTGCTTGAAAACAGTTCAAAGGTAAATAACCTGCCACTGGCCAGATGCATTTTCTTTGAATGTGGGTTTCAATGCTGTTTCATTGAATGTGAGTTTCAAAAGTAGAGAAGCTTTAATGCCAAGTCTGTTTTCATTGTAAGACTATTGCTTTGTTTAGGTTTAGTAAATGTCTCAGTGTTTGGGCTATAATGTTTGAAATAAAAGTTGTAAATTAAATCCAACTGCCTGTAATCATTGTAGAACTAAAGCATAAAACAGTATGCCCACAGATTTGAACATTGTCTACAGTAAATGGGGAGAAATAGCCAAGTAATGGGACACTGGAATGGCTGTGTGGGTGGGGCTTGAGGTGGGTGGACTTGGGCGGGGCTGTGTTGGCAGGGGGCGGGGTGAGCTATGTGGGCAGGGCTCTAGGTTTGCAGCCCCCTGCAAAAAATCCTGCGGGCTCCCTTGCCAGTACACTATTCTCAATCTAACAGAAGCCCATCCCCTGCCCACCACCTTAACTGTGAGGGAAGTTACCCTCGATTTTTCCTCTGCATTTTTACCTGCTCCCTCCATTGGCTGGTGTTTCTTCTCCTCTCTGGTCTCAAATCTGAGTTCATCCTTTAGGTAGATTGCTATGATGCTGCTACTAAAATTTGGCAACTGCCTCACATTAATTGGCCAATAAAGATCAGAAAACTTCCATGTAATACTTCAACAAAAACTGCACCAAGCTGCTCACAATGCAGTCATGTTCTAGTAAAAAAAACATTATGTACACATACAGCACACATGCATATGCATACAGCACACATGCATTCCAGCCAGCCAATGTCAGGCACTGGGTACAATCTTAAACACTAATGGTTAGTATGTCACATTGTTTGTTTGTGTCTTTTGTCTTTTCCCGGTTACGGGTCGCCACAGCGGAACTCCGGTTCGCTAATGATTGGCAGTAGAGTTTTACGTGCTGGCTTGCCAGGCCTAACGCACAACCTTCAATGAAGGAACGCCTGTTCACACATGTCACCACACAGAAGACGCTCTAACTGAGAATCGAACGGGCAACGTCTAACTGTGAGGCGACAACGCTACCGCAGCACCACCACCGGGTTAGTATGTCACATATTGTGCAAAAATTTCACACAATTACTCTGTAATACAGAATTTGATAAAATATTTTGGCAAAAATAAATAAATCTTCTATTTTGTTTTCCTTTACATTTTATCTTTCATTTTTTCCATCAGTTAATGTAAAATTAGTCCTTTCACTTTCTCTGCACACATCTACAGTTTGACAGCTCTGTTTCTGACATAGTAATCACAGTTTAAGGCACACACTTTGTCGAATTTAAGGAGAACACAGTCAATTTAAGTCAGGAAGTGGTTAGCTCTCCATAGTCACAATATATTCAGACAAACAGAAAATCGACACATGGTCCTTCCTGGATAAAGTAATGTGCCTCTGTCCAACACTTTGGTCAAGGCTGTCGAGCTTTGTCAGTTAATACGGCATAAAGAGTGAAGTATATACAGCACTCTGTCTACCTCAGCTACACACAGTGCCATTTACAGGCCTTTTGGTATTATCAGCATGTTCACAATGACAGCAATGCATTCTGCATGTCAGTCTATATTGAGTATGAAGGAGGTACACAACCCCCCAAAGAAACCAGAAAGAATCCATTTTCATTCCCTGCCTGTTTTGTACAAGTGGATCTCAAGATCAGCATTATATGAAAAGTTATTTTAAAAACACCAAGGAAAGAGGGAATAACAGTTGTGAAAATAAAATTAGAAAAGATATTTAATCACCAACAGTTTGTAGATTTGTTGAGATATTTGTATAACCAGAGATCCATGCTTAGATATGGCCGCTGTGGAGAAGTGACCCCATTCCTCACTGCTTCTCTGGTCCAGATTTGTGACTTATTTCTTAAGATATGATCAGTTCTGGAAGGGCATGTGGAATCTTCTGCTCAAGTTAAAATGGTATAATTCTAGGACAGTATAATGAAGACGCTTACAGCATGTTGCCTCAGTCACGTGCTGTGGTGTTTATATTCCACCTTCAGATTTACAGCACAAGCATCTGCTACACAAACTGTTAACTGCTTTGGGAATACTGAAATTATAAAAGAATTACAGTGCTGCCTAAGGGAGTTGTAAAAAGTTATTTATAGAATATTTCACATGATAAAATATCCCAAAGTGGCTTAGCTGTATTGTAAATTACTACCATGGTTTACAAGATCAAGTGAATTTCTGACGAATGCAGCAGGCTCACTGTAAAGTAATTCATAGAATGATATTAAGCTCTTGATCCAGAGGACCATTAGCAGCAGAGCCACAATATCCCAAACTTTACGTACCCACTGACACAACTAAATTATACCTAGTTAGAGCAGAACTTTTATTTTTACACTAAATCAGCCAGACACTTCCACTGAAACCAATATCACATCTGCAGCCATTAAGTACCAATCGATCCATGAGTGGACAGAGCTGTACAACAGCTCTTAGGACTGATGGAGGGTGGATCCTATTTGATAGGGGGTGCAAGGTTAACGGCATTTGCTGAGGACAGCTACTTAAGTGGACAGAGTGATTTTAAATTATACCAAAAAGCAAAGAAGAAAATCATTCTTCAATGCCAGTAACAAAGGCTTAAGTAACACTTTATGTGCTAAAGTTCCAGCTAGAGTGGGTGGAGAGGGAAAGGAGTTTCCAGTGGTCTCCTCTCTTCTTTCTCTTCTTCTAGGGGGAAGAGTAAAGTTGACAACCCCCCCCCCCCCCACACACACACACACA